>NC_052165.1:3764599-3787828 GCF_902713615.1 Scyliorhinus canicula | reverse complement strand
GCCTTCACTGCGATTACTGCCCCCCCCCCCAATCCACTCGCAGGTCCACCCAGCAGCGTGTGGTCGGAGACCCCCCCCCCCCCAATCCACTCGCAGGTCCACCCAGGGCAGCGTGTGGTCGGAGACCCCCCCCCCAATCCACCCGCAGGTCCCCCCAGGGCAGCGTGTGGTCGGAGACCCCCCCCCCCCCCAATCCACTCGCAGGTCCACCCAGGGCAGCGTGTGGTCGGAGACCCCCCCCCCCCAATCCCAGTGTAAAAAAAATTGCCAATTCCCTATTCACAACAGCCTTCAGCTGCGCAGCCAGAGGCCTCCGTGGTGGATGGGGATTATGGGTGGTCAGTAGGCAGATGGTCAGGGGCTAGAGTCGCCCATGGAACAGATACACATGATACAGGGGTTGGCATGGTGGAGTCGCGCGTGGTTGCCTCCCCAGTGGAGCATCCTCTCCCCCCTCACAGCTCCGGCCCCCCCAGACATGGCAGACCACCCCAGCCGAGGGTGGACCTCCCTCCCCCTGGCTGCCCCCCAACGCCCCTCTGAGCACAGGGACAGCAAGTCCAGTGCCCCTGGGTACATTGCCTGGAAGCGAAGGTGACTGTTCACCTCCTCGACTTCCCGTAGAAGCCCTTCTGCCAGGTTCACGTTTTACAAAAGGAGCACTGATCATTGCCAGCGTGACCACCTATTGGGGAGGCCGCTGGATGATGGGAGATCATTGGATAAGGGTTGGCTCCCGTTGATTGTATAGAAATAGGGCTTAAGTGGTGATTATTGGTTTCTTGCCTCGCTACGGCGAGATCCCAATTTTGCCTATGGATGGGGGCTGGTTGCATCGCAGACGGTTTGGTACCCGATGTGGCTCCTGTTTTTTGGACTCTCCCGCTATTCAACGGCCTCATCGAGCTCTCGCTCGAGTGTAACAAAGCCATTGAATCTCGCCGGGAGTCTGCGCGGACTTTGAGCAGTTCTCTGTGGTGATATGCATCACTGTAAATACACAAGGGGTTAATGTAAATACACGTAGACTAGATAGACACTAGAGGGAGCGCTAGAGACATGACACACAGACATTCAACCAATAGGTCAGTAAGATAGGACACAACTAATGGGCATTCACGATACACACAGAGGTGACACTACCACAGGGGGGCATTATACCAACCCATATAAAAGGACACAGCACACATGATCTTCCTCTTTCCAGTGGAGACACTTAGTGAGTACAGACACAGGGTTGATTGAACACATGACACCCACCACTTGGATTGTAGCAGACCGGTTCGTCAGTCTGAGTAGCTATAGCAGGATTAACAGGAGAGTCGAATCCAAGTAGGTGAATTGTTAACAGTTTAATAAATGTGTTAAAGCTATCTCCAAGTCTGAACCTTCCTTTGTCAGAGTGCACATCAAGGAAGCAGCTTATGCTACGTCAAGAGCATAACAAGACATAGTACCAGTGAGTGACTGTTTAGTCCATATAGTTACAACTCAGCAAACAGTGACAACCAGCAACAGCAGCCAGGCAAGTTGATGTTCGAGATTCCGGTTCCACAGCAGCTCAGGTACCACGGCAATCTCAGTGAAAACTAGCGTGCGTTCAGGCAGAGATTCGAGATCTACCTGGTAGCGTCCGACCTAGATGGCGTGGCGGATGCAGAGAAAATAAAGCTTCTACTTACCATCTCGGGTCCAGAAGCAGCTGAAATCTTCCAGACCTTCAAATACTCAAAGGGGCAAAACAAGAGCGACTTCCAGGCAGCCATGGACAAATTCCAAGAATTCTGCGAGGAACATACAAGAAAGAGGGGCTGGTTTAGCTCACAAGGC
This sequence comes from Scyliorhinus canicula, assembly GCF_902713615.1. Classification (NCBI taxonomy): domain Eukaryota; kingdom Metazoa; phylum Chordata; class Chondrichthyes; order Carcharhiniformes; family Scyliorhinidae; genus Scyliorhinus; species Scyliorhinus canicula. The sequence continues at coordinate 3,785,998 of NC_052165.1, read as the reverse complement.
TAAATCGCTGGCTTATAAAGCAGACCAAGCAGGCCAGCAGCACGGTTCGATTCCCGTACCAGCCTCCCCGGACAGGCGCCGGAATGTGGCGACTAGGGGCTTTTCACAGTAACTTCATTGAAGCCTACTCGTGACAATAAGCGATTTTCATTTCATTTTCATTTCAAATCAGTAAAAGAGGCCCCAAAACTCACCACGAGGTAGGCTTGCAGCAGAAATCTGCAGTTTTGAATTGCAGCCATCTTGGTAAAGGAGCCGCACATGCGCAGTGGAGAAAAAGGCCCCAAGTAAAGGAACAGTGATCTGTGCATGCGCAATCACTTCCTATGGCCTACGTCACACGCTTCGTGATGTCAGAGGCCCTGGACCACGCTCACTTAAAGGGGAAATATCCCAAAATACGAAAAAAATTTAAAGCCTTAAAACCCGATTCTTTCACCTGGAACGGCAGAACAATGCCTGAAATTCGACCAGTAGCTGAAAGTAACCTCCGCAGAACCCTGCAACAAGCAGTTAGCACCGCCCCAGAAGATGATATGTTTTTTGTAGACAACGACTCAGATGAAGCTTTCACCTTGGTGGGCTACCCCGGTACCAAATTCGAACCGCAACTAGACGTGTTGTACATTGAAGACCCCGACGACGAGTTCTTCGGATTGGGGAATCCTCAGCCCAGCATATATGACATCCCGACTCGGGAGGGCAGGGTTATGCTGCGGCCTGCTGCTACACAGAGAGCGGCCTGCTGCCACACAGAGAGCGGCCTGCTGCCACACAGAGAGCGGCCTGCTGCCACACAGAGAGCGGCCTGCTGCCACACAGAGAGCGGCCTGCTGCCACACAGAGAGCGGCCTGCTGCCACACAGAGAGCGGCCTGCTGCCACACAGAGAGCGGCCTGCTGCCATGCAGAGAGCGGCCTGCTGCCACACAGAGAGCGGCCTGCTGCCACGCAGAGAGCGGCCTGCTGCCACACAGAGAGCGGCCTGCTGCCACACAGAGAGCGGCCTGCTGCCACACAGAGAGCGGCCTGCTGCCACACAGAGAGCGGCCTGCTGCCACACAGAGAGCGGCCTGCTGCCACACAGAGAGCGGCCTGCTGCCACACAGAGAGCGGCCTGCTGCCATGCAGAGAGCGGCCTGCTGCCACACAGAGAGCGGCCTGCTGCCACACAGAGAGCGGCCTGCTGCCACACAGAGAGCGGCCTGCTGCCACACAGAGAGCGGCCTGCTGCCACACAGAGAGCGGCCTGCTGCCACACAGACAGCGGCCTGCTGCCACACAGAGAGCGGCCTGCTGCCAAGCAGAGAGCGGCCTGCTGCCACACAGAGAGCGGCCTGCTGCCACACAGAGAGCGGCCTGCTGCCACACAGACAGCGGCCTGCTGCCACACAGAGAGCGGCCTGCTGCCACACAGAGAGCGGCCTGCTGCCCCACAGAGAGCGGCCTGCTGCCACACAGAGAGCGGCCTGCTGCCACACAGAGAGCGGCCTGCTGCCACACAGAGAGCGGCCTGCTGCCACACAGAGAGCGGCCTGCTGCCACACAGAGAGCGGCCTGCTGCCACACAGAGAGCGGCCTGCTGCCACACAGAGAGCGGCCTGCTGCCATGCAGAGAGCGGCCTGCTGCCACACAGAGAGCGGCCTGCTGCCACACAGAGAGCGGCCTGCTGCCACACAGACAGCGGCCTGCTGCCACACAGAGAGCGGCCTGCTGCCACACAGAGAGCGGCCTGCTGCCCCACAGAGAGCGGCCTGCTGCCACACAGAGAGCTGCCTGCTGCCACACAGAGAGCGGCCTGCTGCCACACAGAGAGCGGCCTGCTGCCACACAGAGAGCGGCCAGCTGCCACACAGAGAGCGGCCTGCTGCCACACAGAGAGCGGCCTGCTGCCACACAGAGAGCGGCCTGCTGCCACACAGAGAGCGGCCTGCTGCCACACAGAGAGCGGCCTGCTGCCACACAGAGAGCGGCCTGCTGCCACACAGAGAGCGGCCTGCTGCCACACAGTGAGCGGCCTGCTGCCACACAGAGAGCTGCCTGCTGCCACACAGAGAGCGGCCTGCTGCCACACAGAGAGCGGCCTGCTGCCACACAGAGAGCTGCTGCCACACAGAGAGCGGCCTGCTGCCACACAGAGAGGGGCCTGCTGCCACACAGAGAGCTGCTGCCACACAGAGAGCGGCCTGCTGCCACACAGAGAGCTGCTGCCACACAGAGAGCGGCCTGCTGCCACACAGAGAGCGGCCTGCTACCACACAGAGAGCGGCCTGCTACCACACAGAGAGCTGCTGCCACACAGAGAGCGGCCTGCTGCCACACAGACAGCGGCCTGCTGCCACACAGAGAGCGGCCTGCTGCCTCACAGAGAGCGGCCTGCTGCCTCACAGAGAGCTGCTGCCACACAGAGAGCGGCCTGCTGCCACACAGAGAGCGGCCTGCTGCCACACAGAGAGCGGCCTGCTGCCCCACAGAGAGCGGCCTGCTGCCACACAGAGAGCGGCCTGCTGCCACACAGAGAGCTGCCTGCTGCCACACAGAGAGCGGCCTGCTGCCACACAGAGAGCGGCCTGCTGCCACACAGAGAGCGGCCTGCTGCCACACAGAGAGCGGCCTGCTGCCACACAGAGAGCGGCCTGCTGCCACACAGAGAGCGGCCTGCTGCCACACAGACAGCGGCCTGCTGCCACACAGAGAGCTGCTGCCACACAGAGAGCGGCCTGCTGCCTCACAGAGAGCTGCTGCCACACAGAGAGCGGCCTGCTGCCACACAGAGAGCGGCCTGCTGCCCCACAGAGAGCTGCCTGCTGCCACACAGAGAGCGGCCTGCTGCCCCACAGAGAGCTGCTGCCACACAGAGAGCTGCTGCCACACAGAGAGCGGCCTGCTGCCACACAGAGAGCGGCCTGCTGCCACACAGAGAGCTGCTGCCACACAGAGAGCTGCTGCCACACAGAGAGCGGCCTGCTGCCACACAGAGAGCGGCCTGCTGCCATACAGAGAGTGGCCTGCTGCCATACAGAGAGCGGCCTGCTGCCACACAGAGAGCGGCCTGCTGCCGCACAGAGAGCGGCCTGCGCCAACACAGAGAGCTGCTGCCACACAGAGAGCGGCCTGCTGCCACACAGAGAGCTGCTGCCACACAGAGAGCGGCTGCCACACAGAGAGCGGCCTGCTGCCACACAGAGAGCGGCCTGCTGCCACACAGAGAGCGGCCTGCTGCCACACAGAGAGCGGCCTGCTGCCACACAGAGAGCGGCCTGCTGCCACACAGAGAGCGGCCTGCTGCCACACAGAGAGCTGCTGCCACACAGAGAGCGGCCTGCTGCCACACAGAGAGCGGCCTGCTGCCACACAGAGAGCGGCTGCCACACAGACAGCGGCCTGCTGCCACACAGACAGCGGCCTGCTGCCACACAGAGAGCGGCCTGCTGCCACACAGAGAGCGGCCTGCTGCCACACAGAGAGCGGCCTGCTGTCACACAGAGAGCGGCCTGCTGCCTCACAGAGAGCGGCCTGCTGCCACACAGAGAGCGGCCTGCTGCCACACAGAGAGCGGCCTGCTGCCACACAGAGAGCGGCCTGCTGCCACACAGAGAGCGGCTGCCACACAGAGAGCGGCCTGCTGCCACACAGAGAGCGGCCTGCTGCCACACAGAGAGCGGCCTGCTGCCACACAGAGAGCGGCTGCCACACAGAGAGCGGCCTGCTGCCACACAGAGAGCGGCCTGCTGCCACACAGAGAGCGGCCTGCTGCCACACAGAGAGCGGCCTGCTGCCACACAGAGAGCGGCCTGCTGCCACACAGAGAGCGGCCTACTGCCCCACAGAGAGCGGCCTGCTGCTACACAGAGAGCGGCCTGCTGCCACACAGAGAGCGGCCTGCTGCCACACAGAGAGCAGCCTGCTGCCACACAGAGAGCGGCCTGCTGCCACACAGAGAGCTGCCTGCTGCCACACAGAGAGCGGCCTGCTGCCACACAGAGAGCGGCCTGCTGCCACACAGAGAGCGGCCTGCTGCCACACAGAGAGCGGCCTGCTGCCACACAGAGAGCGGCCTGCTGCCACACAGAGAGCAGCCTGCTGCCACACAGAGAGCGGCCTGCTGCCACACAGAGAGCTGCCTGCTGCCACACAGAGAGCTGCCTGCTGCCACACAGAGAGCTGCTGCCACACAGAGAGCTGCCTGCTGCCACACAGAGAGCTGCTGCCACACAGAGAGCGGCCTGCTGCCACACAGAGAGCTGCTGCCACACAGAGAGCGGCCTGCTGCCACACAGAGAGCTGCCTGCTGCCACACAGAGAGCTGCTGCCACACAGAGAGCGGCCTGCTGCCTCACAGAGAGCTGCTGCCACACAGAGAGCGGCCTGCTGCCACACAGAGAGCGGCCTGCTGCCACACAGAGAGCGGCCTGCTACCACACAGAGAGCTGCTGCCACACAGACAGCGGCCTGCTGCCACACAGAGAGCGGCCTGCTGCCACACAGAGAGCGGCCTGCTGCCACACAGAGAGCGGCCTGCTGCCACACAGAGAGCGGCTGCCACACAGAGAGCGGCCTGCTGCCACACAGAGAGCGGCCTGCTGCCACACAGAGAGCGGCCTGCTGCCACACAGAGAGCGGCCTGCTGCCACACAGAGAGCGGCCTACTGCCACACAGAGAGCGGCCTGCTGCCACACAGAGAGCGGCCTGCTGCCACACAGAGAGCGGCCTGCTGCCACACAGAGAGCTGCCTGCTGCTACACAGAGAGCGGCCTGCTGCCACACAGACAGCGGCCTGCTGCCACACAGAGAGCGGCCTGCTGCCACACAGAGAGCTGCTGCCACACAGAGAGCGGCCTGCTGCCACACAGAGAGCTGCTGCCACACAGAGAGCGGCCTGCTACCACACAGAGAGCGGCCTGCTACCACACAGAGAGCGGCCTGCTGCCACACAGAGAGCGGCCTGCTGCCACACAGAGAGCGGCCTGCTGCTACACAGAGAGCGGCCTGCTGCCACACAGACAGCGGCCTGCTGCCCCATAGAGAGCGGCCTGCTGCCACACAGAGAGCTGCCTGCTGCTACACAGAGAGCGGCCTGCTGCCACACAGACAGCGGCCTGCTGCCCCATAGAGAGCGGCCTGCTGCCTCACAGAGAGCGGCCTGCTGCCACACAGAGAGCGGCCTGCTGCCACACAGAGAGCGGCCTGCTGCCACACAGAGAGCGGCCTGCTGCCACACAGAGAGCGGCCTGCTGCCACACAGAGAGCGGCCTGCTGCCACACAGACAGCGGCCTGCTGCCACACAGAGAGCGGCCTGCTGCCACACAGAGAGCGGCCTGCTGCAACACAGAGAGCTGCTGCCACACAGACAGCGGCCTGCTGCCACACAGAGAGCGGCCTGCTGCCACACAGAGAGCTGCTGCCACACAGAGAGCGGCCTGCTGCCACACAGAGAGCGGCCTGCTGCCTCACAGAGAGCGGCCTGCTGCCCCACAGAGAGCGGCCTGCTGCCTCACAGAGAGCTGCCTGCTGCCTCACAGAGAGCGGCCTGCTGCCACACAGAGAGCGGCCTGCTGCCACACAGAGAGCGGCCTGCTGCCACACAGAGAGCGGCCTGCTGCCACACAGAGAGCGGCCTACTGCCACACAGACAGCGGCCTGCTGCCACACAGAGCTGCTGCCACACAGAGAGCGGCCTGCTGCCACACAGAGCTGCTGCCACACAGAGAGCGGCCTGCTGCCACACAGAGAGCGGCCTGCTGCCACACAGACAGCGGCCTGCTGCCACTCAGAGAGCTGCTGCCACACAGAGAGCGGCCTGCTGCCGCACAGAGAGCGGCCTGCTGCCACACAGAGAGCGGCCTGCTGCCACACAGAGAGCGGCCTGCTGCCACACAGTGAGCGGCCTGCTGCCACACAGAGAGCGGCCTGCTGCCACACAGAGAGCGGCCTGCTGCCACACAGAGAGCGGCCTGCTGCCTCACAGAGAGCGGCCTGCTGCCTCACAGAGAGCGGCCTGCTGCCACACAGAGAGCGGCCTGCTGCCACACAGAGAGCGGCCTGCTGCCACACAGAGAGCGGCCTGCTGCCACACAGAGAGCGGCCTGCTGCCACACAGAGAGCGGCCTGCTGCCACACAGAGAGCGGCCTGCTGCCACACAGAGAGCGGCCTGCTGCCACACAGAGAGCGGCCTGCTGCCACACAGAGAGCGGCCTGCTGCCACACAGAGAGCGGCCTGCTGCCACACAGAGAGCGGCTGCCACACAGACAGCGGCCTGCTGCCACACAGACAGCGGCCTGCTGCCACACAGAGAGCGGCCTGCTGCCTCACAGAGAGCGGCCTGCTGCCCCACAGAGAGCGGCCTGCTGCCTCACAGAGAGCTGCCTGCTGCCTCACAGAGAGCGGCCTGCTGCCACACAGAGCTGCTGCCACACAGAGAGCGGCCTGCTGCCACACAGAGAGCGGCCTGCTGCCACACAGAGAGCGGCCTGCTGCCACACAGAGAGCGGCCTGCTGCCACACAGACAGCGGCCTGCTGCCACTCAGAGAGCTGCTGCCACACAGAGAGCGGCCTGCTGCCGCACAGAGAGCGGCCTGCTGCCACACAGAGAGCGGCCTGCTGCCACACAGAGAGCGGCCTGCTGCCACACAGAGAGCGGCCTGCTGCCACACAGAGAGCGGCCCGCTGCCACACAGAGAGCGGCCCGCTGCCACACAGAGAGCGGCCTGCTGCCTCACAGAGAGCGGCCTGCTGCCACACAGAGAGCTGCTGCCACACAGAGAGCGGCCTGCTGCCACACAGAGAGCGGCCTGCTGCCACACAGAGAGCGGCCTGCTGCCACACAGAGAGCGGCCTGCTGCCACACAGAGAGCGGCCTGCTGCCACACAGAGAGCGGCCTGCTGCCACACAGAGAGCGGCCTGCTGCCACACAGAGAGCGGCCTGCTGCCACACAGAGAGCGGCCTGCTGCCACACAGAGAGCGGCCTGCTGCCACACAGTGAGCGGCCTGCTGCCAAACAGAGAGCGGCCTGCTGCCACACAGAGAGCGGCCTGCTGCCACACAGAGAGCGGCCTGCTGCCACACAGAGAGCGGCCTGCTGCCACACAGAGAGCGGTCTGCTGCCACACAGAGAGCGGCCTGCTGCCACACAGAGAGCGGCCTGCTGCCACACAGAGAGCGGCCTGCTGCCACACAGTGAGCGGTACAAGCCCACAGAGAGCGGCCTGCTGCCACACAGAGAGCGGCCTGCTGCCACACAGAGAGCGGCCTGCTGCCACACAGAGAGCGGCCTGCTGCCCCACAGAGAGCGGCCTGCTGCCACACAGTGAGCGGTACAAGCCCACAGAGAGCGGCCTGCTGCCACACAGAGAGCTGCCTGCTGCCACACAGAGAGCGGCCTGCTGCCACACAGAGAGCGGCCTGCTGCCACACAGAGAGCGGCCTGCTGCCACACAGAGAGCGGCCTGCTGCCACACAGAGAGCGGCCTGCTGCCACACAGAGAGCGGCCTGCTGCCACACAGAGAGCGGCCTGCTGCCACACAGAGAGCGGCCTGCTGCCACACAGAGAGCGGCCTGCTGCCACACAGAGAGCGGCCTGCTGCCACACAGAGAGCGGCCTGCTGCCACACAGAGAGCGGCCTGCTGCCACACAGAGAGCGGCCTGCTGCCACACAGAGAGCGGCCTGCTGCCACACAGAGAGCTGCTGCCACACAGAGAGCGGCCTGCTGCCACACAGAGAGCGGCCTGCTGCCTCACAGAGAGCGGCCTGCTGCCTCACAGAGAGCGGCCTGCTGCCACACAGAGAGCGGCCTGCTGCCACACAGAGAGCTGCTGCCACACAGAGAGCGGCCTGCTGCCACACAGAGAGCGGCCTGCTGCCACACAGAGAGCTGCCTGCTGCCACACAGAGAGCGGCCTGCTGCCACACAGAGAGTGGCCTGCTGCCACACAGAGAGCGGCCTGCTGCCACACAGAGAGCGGCCTGCTGCCACACAGAGAGCGGCCTGCTGCCGCACAGAGAGCGGCCTGCTGCCACACAGAGAGCGGCCTGCTGCCACACAGAGAGCTGCTGCCACACAGAGAGCGGCCTGCTGCCACACAGAGAGCTGCTGCCACACAGACAGCGGCCTGCTGCCACACAGAGAGCTGCTGCCACACAGAGAGCGGCCTGCTGCCACACAGAGAGCGGCCTGCTGCCTCACAGAGAGCGGCCTGCTGCCTCACAGAGAGCGGCCTGCTGCCACACAGAGAGCGGCCTGCTGCCACACAGAGAGCGGCCTGCTGCCACACAGAGAGCTGCCTGCTGCCACACAGAGAGCGGCCTGCTGCCACACAGAGAGCGGCCTGCTGCCACACAGAGAGCGGCCTGCTGCCACACAGAGAGCGGCCTGCTGCCACACAGAGAGCGGCCTGCTGCCACACAGAGAGCGGCCTGCTGCCACACAGAGAGCTGCTGCCACACAGAGAGCGGCCTGCTGCCACACAGAGAGCTGCTGCCACACAGAGAGCGGCCTGCTGCCACACAGAGAGCGGCCTGCTGCCACACAGAGATGGTCCACACACCATGAAGAGTCAGCTTCCATACAGAAAGCGATGAGAGACTCCGCAGCGAGACAACTGCACGTCTCCACACAGAAAGTGACTCCAGTGACACAAGTCTCCGCACCGAGCTCATGGACAGACTCCATGATAGAAGCAACGCAAGACTCCAAAGCTCAGTCCTTGCATGAACAAGACAATGAGGGTCTCGCAACCTCCTCTGGCCAAAGGGCCTGTTCCTGTGCTGTACTTTTTTTTGTTCTTTGACTATTCTTCTAAGGGTTCGTTGTTCCCTCATGAATTCAGTCCTCCCTTGATAGTGAGCATAAGAAAGTGAGAGAAAGAGAGAGGATCCCGATACTGGGAATGAACCGGACACACACACACACACAGAGGCTGCTCAAAGTGGGGGGGGGGGGGGGGACACCTCCTGCCCCCACCCCCCCCCCCCCCCCCAGACCAGAACCTATCCGCATGGCGTGGGAACGGGAAGAAAACCTGGGCCAAAAACCCATGGGTGGGATTCTCCGTCCCACCAGCCCTGCTTTGCGGCACGGCGTGCCCCCTCCGGCAGTGGGGTTTCCCATTGTGGCCACCCCTCACCGTGGGAATGGGTGCACTGCCGGCGAATGGGAGGATCCCGCTGTCGGAGAATCCCGCAGGATGTGTTTCTGACCCCCATTTCATATGAATCGCCCTGAGGCAGGAGTGTGCACCATCAGAGTTGAATGCAAGGTCAGTGTTAGTTAAACCCAACTCTTTCACTCTGCCCTGGTTCCCTCTCCCTTTAATGGTGAACAGGTCTTGGGTCCTTGTCAGTCTCTCTCTCTACACACGAACATACCAGCACTGAAAAGGGAAAAAAAGTTTCATTCGTTAGCTCGGCTCCTTGGCATTTTTTAACTGGTCATCCTGTAGTTTTGACATTGTTTTTTTTTGCCTCAGCAAAATGTATGTTTTCTACATCCCGTAACTTTGTTTTTGAAGGACATCGAAGGCCACGGGCCGTGGTAAAGAGCTGGCTGCCTCCACCTCTGACATGTATCCTGCCGGACACACCCAGGCACAATGGTAGAGCAAGGAAGGCTAAGCATGTTGAAGATCACGCAGGGCACGAGGGAAGGGGAAAAGAGGTGGATAGGTAGGGGCTAAGGGGGAGTGTGCATTGCCGGAGTGAGTGGGTGGTGGGGAGAGTGGAGCAGTTTTGAACTTGTTTTTTAAAAATAAATTTAGAGTACCAGTTAAGGGGAAATTTAGCGTGGCCAATCCACCTACCCTGCACATCTTTGGGTTGTGGGAGTGAGACCCATGCAGGCATGGGGAGAATGTGCAAACTCCACACGGACAATGTGTATGTTTTCTACATAGCGTAACTTTTTATTTTGAAATTCACGTTTAATGTGGCAAACCAGGGGCAACACAGTGGCGCAGTGGTTAGCACTGCTGCCTCACGGCGCTGAGGACCCGGGTTCGATCCCGGCCCCTGGTCACTGTCCGTGTGGAGTTTGCACATTCTCCCCATGTCTGCGTGGGTCTCACCCACAACCCAAAGATGAAAATGAAATGAAATGAAAATCGCTTATTGTCACGAGTAGGCTTCAATGAAGTTACTGTGAAAAGCCCCTAGTTGCCACATTCCGGCGCCTGTCCGGGGAGGCTGGTACGGGATGTGCAGGGGAGGTGGATTGGCCACGCTAAAGTGCCCCTTAATTGGAAAACAAATTGGGTACTCTAAAGTTATTTTTAAAAAATAAGGTGCCAAACCAGATTGTTGAAGGGGAATGTGAGGATCACAGGAAGTCTGACTGTGTTTTGTAATTTTGGTTATTTATGCATCACCTGCAGGTGGTGATGGTGTTCCCAGGTATCTGCTGCCCTTGTCCTTCAGGGAGGTAGAGTTTGCCGGTTTGAAGGTGTTGTTTTGTACTTTGTCACATCATCTTCTGTACACCCCGATTAGGAGTTGTTCACAAATTTAGAAACTCTGTCTGATTCAAAGTTCAAATCATTAATCTAAGTAGTGAATAGTGATCCCAGCATCAAGCCCCATGGAACTCAACTTCCCACCTTTTCCCAAACGGAATAGCTGTCCTTACCCCCGACTGTTTTCTGCCTCGTAGCCAGTTTGCTGGTCACAACCCTCAGCACTCGACATTGGGTTCAACTGCAGACTGTGACTTTTCTCCTCCACCTTAACCACGTTTTAAAAATATTCCATACATTTTAGTATCTCAATGCAAAACCCCCCAATCGGGACTTGCGTTTGCTACATTTTTGTTGCAATCTCTCCCAGTTACGGTTTAATATCCCACACATTTTCCTTCTCTTTTAGTCCTGATAGACCCGAAACATTAACTCTCTTTTCTTTCCCTACGGATGCTGTCAGATTGCTGAGGTTGTCCAGCGTTTTTGTTTCAGATTCCAGCATCCGCAGTATTCTGCTTATTTTATTGCCACCCATTCTGCCCAATTCCAAACGCTCCAACCTGTAGTCAGGTGTTTACTGTGCATCGCCTTATCAAAGGTCTCAGAGCTTCGGGGTAATGGGTGAATGAACTTTAGAGCACTTCAACAAGAAGCAGCAATTGTGAAGGAACTCAAGTTTATATTATCATAGAATTTACAGTGCAGAAGGAGGCCATACGGCCCATCGAGTCTGCACCGGCTCTTGGAAAGAGCACCCCACCCAAGGTCAACAACTCCACCCTATCCCCATAACCCAGTAACCCCACCCAACACTAAGGGCAATTTTGGACACTAAGGGCAATTTATCATGGCCAATCCACCTAACCTGCACATCTTTGGACTGTGGGAGGAAACCAGAGTACCCGGAGGAAACCCACGCACACACGGGGAGGATGTGCAGACTCCGCACAGACAGTGACCCAAGCCGGAATCGAACCTGGGACCCCGGAGCTGTGAAGCAATTGTGCTATCCACAATGCTACCGTGCTGCCCCATCATTTTATAAATATTTAATGTAACTTCTTACTTTGATATTTTATGCCCCTGTTTATAAAGCTAAGGATCATGTCTGCTTGGTTGGAAAACAATGAAGGTATTGAAATGGTTGAGTAATGGATGAGTTAATCATCTCAACTCTCGGCATTGTTTTTTAGCTTGAGTAGTGCGGATCAACCATCATTAGTTATAATCTATACAAATTTTGTATTTAAAGATTTTCAATTAAATCACTTGCAGTATTTTAATCTTTGGAGACAGTGTCAGTGTAAGATATTATGCAGCAAATAAAATATTTCAGACTTTTATTTTCAAGTTTTCTCCTCCTTTTGAAAAATGAAATGAAATGAAAAAATGAAGATCGCTTATTGTCACGAGTAGGCTTCAATGAAGTTACTGTGAAAAGCCCCTAGTCGCCACATTACGGCGCCTGTCCGAGGAGGCTGCAGAAGGCAACAATTCTCCCCCAAGTACAATTCCCAAATAACCAACACTTTGCCCAAGTGATCATTCCACGTGGGTAAGTTTATACGGTGAGTGTTGGGTGGATTATTCAAGATGGATGGTGCAGAATTCAAACCCAATTCTGTTCTTCGCCTGAAGAGCAGTTACTAAACTCAATTGCTACTTTGTCTAAAATGAGCTAATGCAACCCTGACCAGGAATTAAACCTCGGACCTTCTGATCGAAATTGCTTATCTTGGGCAGCACGGTGGCGCAGTGGGTTAGCCCTGCAGCCTCACGGCGCCGAGGTCCCAGGTTCGATCCCGGCTCTGGGTCACTGTCCGTGTGGAGTTTGCACATCCTCCCCGTGTTTGTGTGGGTTTCACCCCCACAACCCAAAGATGTGCAAGGTAGGTGGATTGAACATGCTAAAATTGCCCCTTAACTGGAAAAAATTAATTGGGTATTCTAAATTTATTTAAAAAAAGAAATTGCTTATCTTTAGTCCATTTGGTTTTTTCTTTTTTTTTTAATTCAGAGTACCCAATTCATTTTTTTTCCGATTAAGGGGCAATTTAGTGCAGCCAATCCACCTACCCTGCACATCTTTGGGTTGTGGAGGTGAAACCCACGCAGACACGGGGAAAATGTGCAAACTCCACACGGACAGTGACCCAGAGCCGGGATCGAACCTGGGACCTCAGTGCCGTGAGGCAGCAGTGCTAACCCACTGCACCACCGTGCTGCCCTCATTTGGCTTTTTCACCCATTCACTGTCCATGGGCATAAGATTGAGTTCTTGAGGAAAAGGATGAGTAAAAAGCCGTATGAACATGAAACTATTCAAACTTCATTACCTGCAGCACTGAGAAATGTTTTAAGAAAATGTTTGCATTAAGGCATTTGTATACACACACACATCAACACGAGAGGAAACAGGAATTCACATAGGAAATAAATATCCAATACTCCACCACCACCCCCTCCCCTGCCGCTATCCTCCACCTCCTCTTTTAACCCCAGCACACCGCAAATCCCCCCCCTCGCCCCCCCCCCCACTGCTGACTTCTTAACTGTTTTTGAAGTTATCGATGAACGGTTTCCATCTCTGGGCAAACCCCACCACAGTCTCTCTCAAGGCGAAATTGATCTTTCCAACTGGAGGAATTCCGCGAGGCCGCTCACCCATCGCCCAGGGTTTGGCAGCCTCTGTGTCCCTCCATCCCAACAGGATCCACTACCAGGGAGGCAAAGGCCAGCACATCAGCCTCTATTGCCCCCTGGATTCCTGGGTTTTCGGACACTCCAATGATTGGCACTTCTGGACTCAGGACCGCCTTCACCCTCAACACTTCACCCCCCCCCCCCCTCCCCTCCTCCCAGCCAGAATTCCTCCAGCTCCGGACAGGCCCAAAACATGTGGACATGGTTCGCGCCCCCCCCCCCCCCCCACGCACCGCCCACACCTATCCTCCACCCCCTCAAAAAAACCTACTCGTCCTGGCCACAGTATAATGTGCCTCGTGGACAACCTTGAATTGAATAAGGCCAAGCCTCGCACTCGAAGAGGAAGTACTCGGAAATTACGGAAAAGGTTCGGGGGGGGGGGGGCGAACGTGCCTCTCTAAAGAATGGCAACAGCCACATAAAAATCTTCAAATGGGGGGGTGGGGGTAGGGTATTTACAAATGGAGAAAATGTGAGAACCGTGCTCCGCTCGGAGAATCCTGCCGTAGCCAGGATCACTAAAGAAATTTACATTTAAAAACCGAGGGTATCAATATATGTCTAATAAACTTTCTGCAAAACTTTAATGGAAATATTCTACTTTTTCCAGTGATATAACCTCTGGTTCTATCTCATATGTCTTACAGTTCATTTGTACCTTGTACATAGGAAATAATCAGCTGAATGTTTGTGTGGATTCCCTGTCAGAAGGCTGATTTTACTCAGCTTCGATACCGTGCACTGTCTTGCCTCGATGATACGTTTCAGAGTCACAAAACGAGCACCTTGGCTGCTGAGCTCACTGAGACTTGGTGACCCCACAGCAAGGAAAGGACACAGCCACAAGGGTACCCATTCCCGAGACAGATTCTTTGTGATTGGAAAAGCAACTGTCAGATGTCAAGGACAACTCTGGAATGCTGCATCAGAAGCAGAAGGAAAAAGACTGGCATCAGCAACTGGCTGTGTACTGGCTGTGCACTATAATTGGCTAAAGCTGTGCCTGCTTTCTCCCGGCATAGAAGATGCTTCTCGATAGCGCAAAGACTGCTCAGATATTTGAGGTCCACCAGATGAGAAATAGTAAAAATAGGGTTCGCATTCCAAACAGTGAGAAAAACTGTTCCAAATATTAATCTGTATTAATCTTTATTAGTGTCGCAAGTAGGCTAACATTAATAGTGCAATGAAGCTACTGTGAAAATCCCCTCGTCGCCACATTCCGGCGCCTGTTTGGGTACACAGAGGGAGAATTCAGAATGTCCAATACACCCAACAGCAAGGGAAAATGCTGGAAAATCTCAGCAAGTCTGGCAGCATCTGTAGGGAGAGAAAAGTGCTAACGTTTTGAGCCCGATGACTCTTTGTCATCTGAGTCATCGGACTCGAAACGTTAGCTCTTTTCTCTCCCTACAGATGCTGCCAGACCTGCTGAGATTTTCCAGCATTTTCCCTTTCGTTTCAGATTCCAGCATCCGCAGTAATTTGCTTTTACCCAACAGCACGTCTTTCGGGACTTGTGGGAGGAAACCGGAGCACCAGGAGCAAACCCACGCAGACACGGGGAGAACGTGCAGACTCCGCACAGACAGTGAACAAAGCCGGGAATCAAACCTGGGACCCTGGTGCTGTGAAGCAACAGTGCTAGCCACTGGGCTAACGTGCCACCCAACAGGTAATATAACATTATTAGTTTTATACTGTACAACGTACAGTAATTAAATGGGTCATAAATCAGGAATCTTATGGAAATCAGTGTTATACCATAAAGCACAAATATACATACATATAAATATACATACATATAAATATACATACATACATATAAATATACATAAGAAAATGTGAAAAAGGAGGAAAATAAAAAGTATTTTAAAAAATAAAAATACATATAAACATATATACATACCTATAAATATACATGTAAATATACTTATATACAAAAGGGTTACAAAACACCACAAGAATCAAGTCCACTCGGTCACCTAGTTATTAGTATAATAACCATCATTATCAAACTGCTCTTTGTGAAAGTTTGCTTTGCACACATTGGCTGCCACATTTCCTGCATTACGAGAACAACATGGGTGGCACAGTGGTTAGCACCACTGCCTCACAGCGGCAGGGAACCGCGTTCAATTCCAGCCTTGGATCATTGTCTGTGCAGAGTCTGCACGTTCTCTCCGTGTGTGCGTGGGTTTCCTCCGGGTGCTCCGGTTTCCTCCCACAGTCCAAAGATATGCAGGTTAGGTGGATTGGAGCAGACACGGGGAGAACGTGCAGACTCCGCACAGGCAGTGACCCAAGCAGGGAATTGAACCGGGGTCCCTGGCGCTGTGAAGCAACAGCGCAAACCACTGTGCTACCGTGCCGCCCATAGTCGGCTTGTGATAATGGGCCGTTAATACCTTGCCCGTCTGCCTCTATTCCCACCCCCAGTAGGGTCAACAACTGGAGCCCATGAACTCTGCTCCTTTTCAGGCAGATGCTGCCGAGTATTTCCAGCATTCTCTGTATCAATTTTGCTTTACTCATTTCAACAGAGTATTTTTGGGATTGTTTCAATTTAATGTTTTAAATGTTATCTACTTAAGGAAGACTAAAATTTTGATGTATAACTGAGATCAAATTTCAAGCATATATTACCCCTGTAAATATTTTAAATGTGACACAGAGCTCCAGGCAAATGTAAGCATACTGTTTGTTGAAAATACTTTGATTTTAGTACAATCTTTTCCGCGGTAATTGAATTTTCTAAGGTCAAGTATTTAGACTTAGGAAACAACAGGGAGAAGGGATACAGACCATAAGACATAGGGGCAGAATTAGGCCACTTGGCCCATCAAGTCTGCTCCGCCATTCAATCATGGCTGATATATTTCTCATCTCCATTCTCCTGCCTTCTCCCTGATGCGACCATCAATTCACTTGAGACATGAGTAGAAGTAAACCATGGCTTTAATCAACTTAGAACAGTGCCTGCCTGCGACTGATCCAATACTGACAACCGCCTACAGGTCGGCTACTCTTTATACCTCCCTTCAAGGGGTGGAGCCCATACATGCCCCAACATGTTCCCCTATGGATAATGCCATACAATGGCCCATAGGAGAAGCCCACAAGGGCAACAGCATAGCACAGATACAAATACACTGGTGGATTATTGATATAATACAGTCACCACATTCACCCCCTGTTACAAAAATGAAGTCCGGCGGGGGTGACGGGTTCATACGTTCAGCCGGTCCGGCGCATGGATTGTGTGCTGTAATCGCCGAAGCTCTGGCGTTGTTGCTGGCCCGGGTGTCGAACTCGTCCATGCTGGCATCGGTAATGAGGGCGCCAGTGCGGGTACAGACGTGGACTCCGTGAGCATCTCTTCTGGAGCTTCATTCCTGTGGATCGGTGAAGGGGGGATGGAGGGCGGGAGGGAGCACGGGAGCCATATAGGAGCGGGGGCGCTGGTCATGGTAGATTGGGCGGGATACGGTGGAGGGCCGGTGGTGGTGGTGGTGGAACGAGCGGGTGCCAGGTCCTGGAGGGAGACCGTATCCTGTCGGCCATCAGGATGTTTGATATAAGCGTACTGGGGGTTGGAGTGTAGGAGCTGGACCCTCTCTACCAGAGGATCGGACTTATGGCTCCTGACGTTCTTTCTGAGTAGGACTGGCCCCGGTGTCTTCAGCCAGGACGGAAGCGAGGCCCCTGAGGTGGATCTCCTAGGGAAAACAAATAGGCGGCCATGAGGGGTCTCGTTTGTGGCCGTGCAAAGTAGGGACCTAATATAGTGGAGCGCATCGGGGAGGACCTCCTGCCAGTGAGAAACTGGGAGATTCCTGGACCGTAGGGTCAGTAGGACGGTCTTCCAGACCGTCGCGTTCTCCCTCTCCACCTGCCCGTTACCCCTGGGGTTATAACTGGTAGTCCTGCTCGAGGCGATGCCCTTGTCGAGCAGGTACGGACGCAGCTCGTCGCTAATGAACAACGAGCCCCGGTAACTGTGGACATAATTGGGGAAGCCAAACAGGGTGAAGACACTATGTCGGGCTTTAATGATGGTGGATGTGGTCATGTCTGAGCAAGGGATTGCAAAGGGGAAGCGGGAGAACTCATCAATAATATTGAGGAAATATGTATTGCGGTTATTGGAGGGGAGGGGCCCTTTGAAATCGATACTGAGGCGCTCAAAGGGCCGGGATGCCTTTACCAGGTGGGCCTTATCTGGTCGATAGAAGTGCGGTTTACACTCCGTACAGATCTGGCAGTCCCTGGTCATGGCTCTGACCTCCTCAGTGGAGTAGGGCAGGTTGCAGGCCTTGATGTAGTGGATAAGCTGGGTGACTCCGGGATGGCAGAGGTCATCGTGGATAGCCCGTAGTCGGTCCTCTTGCGCGCTGGCGCATGTGCCACGGGACAGGGCATCTGGGGGCTCGTTGAGCTTCCCAGGACGGTATACTATATATCGTAATTATAGGTGGAGAGTTCGATCCTCCACCTCAAGATCTTATTGTTCTTGATTTTGCCCCGCTGTGTGTTGTTGAACATGAAGGCTACCGATCATTGGTCGGTGATGAGGGCAAACCTCCTACCAGCGAGGTAGTGCCTCCAGTGCCACACAGCTTCCACGATGGCTTGGGCCTCCTTCTCGACTGAGGAGTGCCGAATTTCAGAGGTGGTGAGGGTGCGCGAAAAAAACGCTACCCGTCTGCCTGCTTGATTGAGGGTAGCGGCGAGAGTGACCTCTGATGCGCCGCTCTCCACCTGGAAGGGGACGGACTCGTCCACCGCGCGCATCGCGGCTTTGACGATGTCCACCTTGATGCAGCTGAAGGCCTGGCGGGCCTCAGCCGCCAGTGGGAAGATGGTGGCCTTGATTAGTGGGCGGGCTTTGTCCGCATAGTTGGGGACCCACTGGGCATAATATGAAAAGAACCCGAGGCACCTCTTCAGGGCCTTGGGGCAGTGGGGGAGGGGAAGTTGCAGGAGGGGGCGCATACGGTCAGGGTCGGGTCCTAGAACCCCGTTTTCCACGACGTAGCCGAGGATGGCTAGTCTGGTTGTGCGGAAATGCATTTCTCCTTGTCGTACGTAAGGTTTAGGGTTTGGGCGGTTTGGAGAAATCTGTGGAGGTTGGCGTTGTGGTCCTGCTGATCATGGCCGCAGATGGTGACATTGTCCAAGTACGGAAATGTGGCCGCAGCCCGTACTGGTCCACCATTCGGTCCATTGCTCGTTGGAACATGGAAACCCCGTTCGTGACGCCAAAGGGGACCCGGAGGAAGTGGAAAAGGCGGCTGTCTGCCTCAAAAGCCGTGTAGTGGCGGTCCTCCGGGCGGATTGGGAGCTGGTAGTATGCAGACTTCAGATCCACCGTGGAGAACACGCGGTAGTGTGCGATCTGGTTTACCACGTCTGCAATCCGGGGGAGGGGGTACGCATCGAGATGTGTGCACCGGTTTATGGTCTGGCTGTAATCTACAACCATCCAGTTCTTTTCCCCGGTCTTGACGATCACCATCTGAGCTCTCCAGGGGCTATTGCTGACCTCGATGACTCCCTCCTGCAAAAGACGCTGGACCTTGGACCTGATAAAAGTCCTGTCCTGTCTGCTATACCGCCTGCTTCTGGTCGCGACTGGTTTGCAGTCAGCGGTGAGGTTTGCAAAGAGTGGGGGAGGGTTGAGGGTCGCGAGGCTGCATATGGTGAGTGGGGGTAGGGGCCCCCCGAACTTCAGGGTTAGGCTCCTGATTTGCACCGAGTGTGACACAGAGGCGAGGGAGATGGTTTGGTGCATCGGGAAAATTGGGAGGGAGCAGCGTCTTACCATGTCCGGGTGAATGAAGCTCTCTGTGCTCCCGGAGTCGAAAAGGCAAGGTGTCTCGTGTCCGTTTACCCGGACGGGCATCATAGAGCTCCGGAGGTGCTTGTGTCGCAATTGGTCCAGGGTGACCTCGCTGAGTTGCGGGTAGTCGGCATGGTCGGAGGTGCTGGGGCGGCTCCACGATGGCTGCCCTTGTTGATCGTACGTGTCGAGCGGCGGGCAGTGAGGAAGATGATGTCCAAGATAGCGGCCCCCATGGATCGCACGTGGCTGGCCACGTGGGGGGGGATGGCCAAGATGGCGGCCCCCGTGAGTCGCACGTGCTGTGAGGGCTGGAAAATGGCTGCCCCCACGGAGAGCACGAGGCTGATGACGTCTCTGCAGGGGGCAGAGTCGGCAAACACGCTGCCACACTGCGGGGTCTGCGGGCCTGTGAGTCTGAGGGTCGGGCCTGTGAGTTAGTTCTTGGACCTCGCCGGCAGACTTTGGCGAAATGTCCTTTTCTCCCGTAGCTGCTGCAGTTCGCGTTACGGGCCGGGCGGTGCTGCCGGAGGTGTTGGGACTGGCCACAGAAACAGCAGGGTAGCCCCCCCATGATGGGCGGGCGGCCACGCGGCACAGGCCTGGGGTAGTCTTTGGTTGGGGGTCCACGAGGGGGTCGCGTGGTCAGCCGGGAATGCGTTAAGGCTCTGGAACGCTACTTCCAGAGAGGAGGCTAACTTTACCGTCTGACCCAGGACCAGGGCCCCCTTTTCGAGTAGGCGCTGTCTCACATAGTTGGATCGGATTCCCGCCACGTTGACGCCTCGGACGGCGGGTTCCATATGTTGAGTGGCCGTAACGGCCTGATAGTTGCAGCTGCGTGCGAGGACTTTGAGGTCGCGTAGGTGGTCTTTTAGCGATTCCCTGGGATGCTGGTGGCGAGTAGTGAGGATGTGTCACGCGTAGACCTCGTTCACGGGCCGTACATAGAGGTGTTCGAGCATCGCGAGGGCGTCTGCGTAGGATGAGGCCCCGTCGAGTTGAACAGAGATTCGATGGCTCACCCGTGTGTGGAGGAGGCTCAGCTTCTGTTCGTCGGTGACAGAAGGCATGGAGGAGGCTGCGAGATAGGCCTTGAAGCAGCAGAGCCAGTGAGAAACATTCACTCTATCCACACCTCTCTGGGGGGCAAATGAGAGATGGGGAGAGTGAACAGGAACCACAGGGAGGTCAAACAGGGGGTGCTGGGGAAGACAAACAGGTGAGGGAGTGAGGTAGGGAAGGCGAATGGGGGGGGGAAACAGGAGGGCGAAAAGGAAAAACAGATGCTAACAGTGAGGGGGGTCAGGGGAAGGCAAATGTCATTGTTTAAAAATAGGGAGTTGCCCATTTAAGCCAAATGTGAGGAATTGTTTTTCCCACAGAGATTCACGAGTCTTTGGAATTCTCTCTCTCAACAGGTGGTTCTAACAGAGCCTTTGAATATTTTTAAGTCAGAGGTGGACGGATTCTTAATAAGCAAAGGGGTGAAAGGTTAACGGGGTTGGCAGGAATGTGAAGCTGGGTTACAATCAGAGCAGTCATGATCTTATTGACTAGTGGGGCAGGCTCAAGGGGCAGAGAGGCCTCCTCCATATGTAAATGTGGGGTAGTGTAAGCTAGAGGGGAGGGTGGAGGTAAATGGGGGAGTGGGGGGGGGACTAGGAGAGAGGAGGTTAAGTATATTCCTTGCAATAAAAAGCTTCTGCCATATACTCCCACCACCTGATACTCTGCTCCCACCTGGTGGTTTGCAGGTACAGGTGGAGCTGCCAGATTCTCACCTTGCTGGATTGAGGGGGGGGGGGGGGGGGGGGGGGGGGGGGGGGGTTATTTCCTGCCAACCTTCCCAGAGCAGTGTACTATCTACAGGTCCAAAACATCACAATTGCTTCCTAGACCAGTGGGCGAAATTCTCCGACCCCCACGACGGGTCGGAGAATAGCGGGAGGGCCTTCCCGACATTTTTCCCGCCCTCCCGCTATTCTCCCCCCCCGCCCCCCCCCGCCCAACTCCCGACACGAATCGCTGCCGCCGTTTTTTTACGGCCGGCAGCGATTCACAGCTGTTCGATGGGCCGAAGTCCCAGCCCTTTACGCTGTTTTTACGAACGGCAAACAGACCTATTCTGGCCGTTCGTAAAAACGGCGGGAACAACTCGCTTTTTATAACCATGGCACCGATTGGCACGGCAGTACCACGGCCGTGCCAAGGGTGCCATGGGCCCGCGATCGGTGGGCACCAGAATCGGTTCCCGGTCGGGAAGGGGCGCGCTGGCGTCAAACCCGCCCGGGTTTGACGCCAGCCTTACGATTTCTCCCGTTTTGGGAGAATCGCGCCCAGTGTTTTTCAAACATTTTTCCCAGGACCCACTTTTACAAACTTCATGATCTATG
>NC_052165.1:3678212-3764099 GCF_902713615.1 Scyliorhinus canicula | reverse complement strand
CAGATATGGCATGGGGTTGTGCGGCTCGAGGAGATTACAGATATATGGAGGGCCACAGGCAAGGGGAGGGGGGGTCAAAACAATCACAATCTCACTTTGGCATTCATAAGAACATAAGAACTAGGAGCAGGAGTAGGCCATCTGGCCCCTCGAGCCTGCTCCGCCATTCAATGAGATCATGGCTGATCTTTTGTGGACTCAGCTCCACTTTCCGGCCCGAACACCATAACCCTTAATCCCTTTATTCTTCAAAAAACTATCTATCTTTACCTTAAAAACATTTAATGAAGGAGTCTCAACTGCTTCACTGAGCAAGGAATTCCATAGATTCACAACCCTTTGGGTGAAGAAGTTCCTCCTAAACTCAGTCCTAAATCTACTTCTCCTTATTTTGAGACTATGTCCCCTAGTTCTGCTTTCACCCACCAGTGGAAACAACCTGCCCGCATCTATCCTATCTATTCCCTTCATAATTTTAAATGTTTCTATAAGATCCCCCCTCATCCTTCTAAATTCCAACGAGTACAGTCCCAGACTACTCAACCTCTCCTCATAATTCAACCCCTTCAGCTCTGGGATTAACCTAGTGAATCTCCTCTGTACACCCTCCAGTGCCAGTACGCCCTTTCTCAAGTAAGGAGACCAAAACTGAACACAATACCCCAGGTGTGGCCTCACTAACACCTTATACAATTGCAACATAACCTCCCTAGTCCTAAACTCCATCCCTCTAGCAATGAAGGACAAAATTCCATTTGCCTTCTTAATCACCTGTTGCACCTGTAAATCAACCTTCTGTGACTCATGCACTAGCACACCCAGGTCTCTCTGCACAGCGGCATGCTTTAATATTTTATCATTTAAATAATAATCCCGTTTGCTGTTATTCCTACCAAAATGGATAACCTCACATTTGTCAACATTGTATTCCATCTGCCAGACCCTAGCCCATTCACTTAACCTATCCAAATCCCTCTGCAGACTTCCAGTATCCTCTGAACTTTTTGCTTTACCACTCATCTTAGTGTCATCTGCAAACTTGGACACATTGCCCTTGGTCCCCAACTCCAAATCATCTATGTAAATTGTGAACAATTGTGGGCCCAACACGGAACCCTGAGGGACACCACTAGCTACATATTGCCAACCAGAGAAACACCCATTAATCCCCACTCTTTGCTTTCTATTAATTAACCAATCTCTAACCATGCTACTACTTTACCCTTAATGCCATGCATCTTTATCTTATGCAGCAACATTTTGTGTGGCACCTTGTCAAAAGATTTCTGGAAATTCAGATATACCACATCCATTGGCTCCCCGTTATCTACTGCACTGGTAATGTCCTCAAAAAATTCCACTAAATTAGTTAGGCATGACCTACCCTTTATGAACCCATGCTGCGTCTGCCCAATGGGACAATTTCTATCCAGATGCCTCGCTATTTCTTCCTTGATGATAGATTCCAGCATCTTCCCTACTACCGAAGTTAAGCTCACTGGCCTATAATTACCTGCATTACTGACGAGGACTTCAGCTGGTGTTCTCGCTGTCTTCAAAAGCCTTTTGAAGTTTTTGAGGGATTTCAACTTTCATTTGCCAGTACTTCCCTGCATGTAGCATCCTAATTTGCATCGGCACAATTGACAAAGCCATACCCCATGAAATAATCTTTACATTGCTTTGTTGTGATTTTTCTCGGTTTTAAAACGATCCATCTTCAGTTCTTCACGGTTCTATTTCCTTGCTCACTCACAGCTGGAAAATGGAGGAATCGCTCTTCCGTCATTTCGCACCAAAACACGGACGTACAGATTGCACAGCGTCAGTGTACGTGCATGGCGCATGGCCTGCTTGGCGCCGCTGTTTCTGGCTGGATGGCTGCATCGTTCTACTTAAGAGCCGGCACCGGCTGTTGGGCGCTTCTCCCGCGATTAGAATGCTGCAACCAATCGCTCCGCAACCCTCCCAATACCCGCCCTTGAACTAAGGTTGAAAAACCCTAATATACATCATTGCTGTGATCACACTAATCAAGTATTATAGTTACAGCTCTGATGTCCCAAACTAACATTTATAGGATGGAGCTGTGAAAAAATAATTACTTGAGAGGGATTCCAAAGTTTTTGTATATATTGAGCTCAATCACAATTTGTATTCTCACATCACTAATCTAGGATCTTCAAGAGTTCTATGATTTGCAATAGCCTCAATGGTTTTAACATCAGTCCACTGCCTGTGGCCATTACACTTTCTCTGCAGTAAAATCATGAATTGAAACACTGAGATTTAACTTTTCCTGGAGGACGTGCATCTTTATTTGAAATCAGAGAATGTTATTTAATGCAACTGTGGAGCACTATGCATTAATAACTGGGGTTATCTCGGGACTGGATGGCACAGAGAGTCATATAGACTGGCACCTGGATTACAGACTGCCGCAGGCTACAGGGTTGAAATCTCTGCCTCATATCGACATAGGAATTAGGACTAGCCCACGTGGCACTTCATGCCTGTTCCACCATTCAATGAGGTCATGGTAGGTCGGAGTGTAACCCCAACTCCACATTCCCACCTACTCCCAATGTCCTTTCACCTCCTTACCTTACTTACCAAGAATCTATTTAGCTCTACCTCAAATATTTGAAAGGCTTTACTTCCACTGCCTTTTGAGCAACAGTTTTCCAACCCTGTGGGAATATTTTTTTTCCTAACCTCGATCCTAAATGAGCGACCTTTGATTTTTAAACAGTTGCCCTGAATACTAGATTCTCTCACAAGAGGAAACATTCTCTCCACAGCCAACCTGTCAAGATCTGTTTCAATCAAGTCGACTCTTATTCTTCTAAACTCCAGCGGATGCCTGTCCAACCTTTCCTCATAAGACCATAAGATGTAGGAGCAAAATTAGGCCATTCGGCCCATCGAGTTTGCTCCGCCATTCAATCCTGGTTGATATTTTCTTATCCCCATTCTCCTGCCTTTTCCCCATAACCTCTGATCCCTTATTAATCAAGACAACCCGGCCATTCCAGATACTAGTTTAGCAAATCTTCTCTGAACTACTTCCAATGCAGGGTAAGGGGACCAAAACGCTGCACAATATTTCAGATGTGGTCTCACCAATCCCCCATATAACTGAAGCATAACATCCCCAAGTTTATAATAAATTCCTCTCTCAACAAATGATAACATTCTATTAACTTTCCTAATTACTTGCTGTACCTGTATACTAGCGTTGTGACTCATGCCCCATTGCACTCAGATCCCTCTGCATTTCAGGGCTCTGCAATCTCTCACCATTTAGATAATATGCTTGTTTATTTTCCTGTCAAAATGGACAATTTCATACTTTCCCACACGATACTCCAGTTGGCAGGTCTTTGCCCATTCTCAACCTACAGCCTTTTTGCGTCCTCTTCAATTTACTTTCCTACCTATCTTTTTCTCATCCCTTCATCAAAGTCCTTCTTATAAATTGTAAAAAGTGGAGGCCCTGTGAATCACCACTCATTATATCCTGCCAGCCAGAAAATGACTTATTTACGCCAACCCTCTGCTTCCTGCCAGCTATCAATGTCCCAACCAGGCCAGTATGTTACCCCCTGCATAGGAGGTTTTATTTTGCACAATAGCCTGATGTGACACCTCATCAAATGCCTCTTGCTGCCTGTTGACAGTAATCATCTGTTGGAGTGAATTTTATGATTTACAATGTACGCTGGTATATAGAACGATACAGCGCAGTACAGGCCCTTCGGCCCTCGATGTTGCACCGACATGGAAAAAAACTAAAGGCCATCCAACCTACACTATGCCCTTATCATCCATATGCTTATCCAATAAATTTTTTAATGCCCTCAATGTTGGCGAGTTCACTACTGTTGCAGGTAGGGCATTCCACGGCCTCACCACTCTTTGCGTAAAAAACCCACCTCTGACCTCTGTCCTATATCTATTATCTGACTATGGGCAAACTATGCTGGACTCTGTTAATGTTCTTGACCTGACGTTATTATCAGTGTCTTCTGCTGAGGCAGTAAACTCTTGTGCAAAACAAGTGACTCACAACCAGGTGCATCCGAGAGACAATGAGCCGTTGGGACTTTCGCCCAATGTCCGCTTTTTCAGTTATTTTGATATCTCAGGCCGGCCACGAACCAAAGAATCAGCAAAGAATGAGGATGGACATGTTTTGACATGGCTGGAGCGTTAATCCCATGACTTTACATAACCATTATCTGTGTGATGAATTGATTGGATAAGACAAAGTGCCAATTAGAGGCTATAGAAGCTGACTTGTAACCAAACATGGCATAGAAACTGCATGTAATGAATGTGATGCGAATAAAGTTGTAATACGTAATAGCGAATGTGAACTAATTCTGCTTTCAATTCTGTATGTTAACCCAGTGTGAACTTAGCTCGGAGAGAAAGGGTGCTTCACAGACGTGGGGGTCAAAGGCCTTTCTCCCAGAGCTCTGAAAGTTAATAAATTCCTTCTTTACTCACTCAAAAAGGACTACTCGTGAATATTTTCACCTGCATCATCTTTTCTGGAAGTAGTTTTAACATCTCTAACCAGCTCGCACCGAGTATGGATCAGTCCCTGCAATTGAGCATTGAGCCAGAAATCTAACTCATAGTTGGTGTCAGAGATTCGAGGGTTGCCGGGATTGGTCAGCGGAGCTGGAAAATCTCTCAATTCAAGGCTCCCTCAGAATCTGACAGGCGTTGACCACTGCAGAGCGATAGGAGCAGCTGGACAGATGAGAATTACCAACGAGCCCATGAAAGGAACAATGAAAACCTTGTGTGTTGGGTGCACACTAACACCACCATCATAACTAGAAGTTCTTTGGGGGGGTGGGGGGAGTTCTCCAAATCCACAACAACATTGCGCAGCAGAGAAAAGCATAGGCCACACCCAAATAGGACATCCCTCTCCGTGATGGGAACAAAAGTTTACCAAAACTTAAAACTCAATGACCTGTAACATTGAGATTCTTTTCTCCACACTTCCAAATCAAACATTGCGGACCAAACAAAAGATAAGCATTACAAATAGCAAAATCTTTGGCGTTGATAAACAAGTTTTTTTAAACATCAAGCACTTTAAAATCATTCATGCTCTGCTTCGTAGCTACTGAAGTAACATTCCTGTTGAATGAAGACAGAACTAGAGACAGCCATGCGAAAGCACACATGCTCTGCAGAAACCAACTGGGAGCATTTTACGAAGAACAGTTTGACAAGCTATTATGTGGAGTCGAGTGTGGGACACATGCTGCTGACACACAATAAGCCAGAGAGATTCACTGCCAACATGTGCACATTATCTAAACATCTTGCTGGTATTTTTCTCTTTTTGAACACAAAAATGTTTTGAGCTATTTCTGGCAAACCTTGAAACAAATCTATATTAAAAAAAAGGATTTACCAACAGAACCTGGCCCAGTGTTTGAAGTAAGTGCCACATCACACGATGAAATAAATAATGAAACGGTTCATGGTGTTAAACAGCAGCAGACAAAACTCAAGTTTCACTGCAAAGCAATTTTAACTTTTCAGGTTGCTAACCCATACTGCCTAAAAGCAGAGTTATGGCTGCTTTACACCATTACGGGTTAGGGGATAAGCCAGGGAAGTGGATTTAGTGAGTGTTAGATCAGCCATGATCTTGCTAAATGGTGGGACAGGCTCGAGGGGCTGAATGGCCTCCACCTGTTCCTATTTCTTATGGTCCTGCTATAACTGCAACATCAGTGCAATGTTTAGAGTTTAGAGAGAGAGAGTTTAGAGAAATACAGCACAGAACAGGCCCTTCGGCCCACGATGTTGCGCCAAACTTTTGTCCTAGTTTAATCATAGAATTTTGGACAATTTGTCATGGCCAATCCACCCAACCTGCACATCTTTGGACTGTGGGAGGAAACCGGAGTACCCGGAGGAAACCCACGCAGTCACGGGGAGGATGTGCAGACTCCACACAGACAGTGACCCAAGTCGAAATCGAACTTGGGACCCTGGAGCTGTGAAGCAATTGTGCTATCCACAATGCTACCGTGCTGCCCTTAAGAAGTTAACCTACACTCCCTTATTCTACCCTAATCCAAGTACCTATCCAATAGCCGCTTGAAGGTCCATAAATTTTCCGACTCAACTACTACCACAGGCAGTGCATTCCATGCCCCCACTACTCTCTGGGTAAAGAACCTACCTCTGACATCCCCTCTATATCTTCCACCATTTATCTTAAATTTATGTCCCCTTGTAATGGTGTGTTCCACCCGGGGAAAAAGTCTCTGACTGTCTACTCTATCTATTCCCCTGATCATCTTATAAACCTCTATCAAGTCGCCCCTCATCCTTCTCCGTTCTAATGAGAAAAGGCCTAGCACCCTCAATCTTTCCTCGTATGACCTACTCTCCATTCCAGGCAACATCCTGGTAAATCTCCTTTGCACCTTTTCCAAAGCTTCCACATCCTTCCTAAAATGAGGTGACCAGAACTGCACACAGTACTCCAAATGTGGCCTGACCAAGGTTTTGTACAGCTGCATCATCACCTCACGGCTCTTAAATTCAATCCCTCTGCTAATGAACGCTAGCACACCATAGGCCTTCTTCACAGCTCTATCCACTTGAGTGGCAACTTTCAAAGAACAATGAACATAGACCCCAAGATCTCTCTGCTCCTCCACATTGCCAAGAACCCTACCATTAACCCTGTATTCCGCATTCAGATTTGTCCTTCCAAAATGGACAACCTCACACTTGTCAGGGTTAAACTCCATCTGCCACGTCTCAGCCCAGCTCTGCATTCTATCTATGTCTCTTTGAAGCCGACAACAGCCCTCCTCACTATCCACAACTCCACCAATCTTCGCATCATCTGCAAATTTACTGACCCACCCTTCAACTCCCTCATCCAAGTCGTTAATGAAAATCACAAACAGCAGAGGACCCAGAACTGATCCCTGCGGTACGCCACTGATAACTGGGCTCCAGGCTGAATATTTGCCATCCACCACAACTCTGTCTTCTATCGGTTAGCCAGTTTGTTATCCAACTGGCCAAATTTCCCACTATCCCATGCCTCCTTACTTTCTGCATAAGCCTACCATGGGGAACCTTATCAAATGCCTTACTAAAATCCATGTACACTACATCCACTGCTTTACCTTCATCCACATGCTTGGTCACCTCCTCAAAGAATTCAATAAGACTTGTAAGGCAAGACCTACCCCTCACAAATCTGTGCTGACTATCCCTAATCAAGCAATGCCTTTCCAGATGCTCAGAAATCCTATCCCTCAGTACCCTTTCCATTACTTTGCCTACCACCGAAGTAAGACTAACTGGCCTGTAATTCCCAGGGTTATCCCTATTCCCTTTTTTGAACAGGGGCACGACATTCGCCACTCTCCAATCCTCTGGTACCACCCCTGTTGACAGCGAGGACGAAAAGATCATTGCCAACGGCTCTGCAATTTCATTTCTTGCTTCCCATAGAATCCTTGGATATATCCCGTCAGGCCCGGGGGACTTGTCTATCCTCAAGTTTTTCAAAACGCGCAACACATCTTCCTTCCTGACAAGTATCTCCTCAAGCTTATCAGTCTGCTTCACGCTGTCCTCTCCAACAATATGGCCCCTCTCATTTGTAAATACTGAAGAAAAATACTTGTTCAAGACCTCTCCTATCTCTTCAGACTCAATACACAATCTCCCGCTACTGTCCTTAATCGGACCTACTCTCACTCTAGTCATTCTCATATTTCTCACGTATGTGTAAAAGGCCTTGGGGTTTTCCTTGATCCTACCCGCCAAATGTGGTTTTACTTTGTACCAATGTTGCAGTTACAGTTAAATGGAGCTAGTATCTGCCGTGGCACAAAAAGGCAAAATATTGCAGAAGCTGGAAATCGAAAATAATCACGAATTTCGTCAGACGTTGCGACGTGAAGCCCATCTATTGTGGGCGGGATTACGTTTTGGCAAATTTGCATACAATAATATTTATTAGTGTCACAAGTAGGCTTACAATGAAGTCACAGTGAAAATCCCCTCGTTGCCACACTCTGGCACCTATTCAGGTACGCTGAGGGAGAATTCAGAATGTCCACTTCACCTAACAAGCACGTCTATATCGCCCTGTGATCTAGGGTCTTGCTCCTCCCTGGTTCACCACACCATCAATTGTTTGTGTCATCTGTGAATTTGCTTATCATACCTCCTACATTCACGTCCTGATGATTAATGTAAAATACTACAGCAAGGGACCCAGCACCGAGCCCTGCTGAACACCACTGGACATAGGCTCCCAGTCACAAAAACAACCTTCACCCATCACCCTCTGCCTCCTACCACTAACCCAGTTTTGGATTCAGTTTGAAAAATTGCCCTGGATCGCATGGACTCTTACTTTCTTCATCAGTCTCTCATATGAACCTTGTCAAAAGCCTTAATAAAGTCTATGTAGACTACAATCAACTAGACTACCCTCATCTTCACATCTAGCTGTCTCCTCAAACAAAAAAAATCAATGAAGACGTGGAGCGCGATACTCCAGAAACATTTTGATGTGGTAGCGAGCAGGAATTGTCGCATGTTTCCCTGAGCGAACTGGCGAGGCCGGTATTGCTATTCGGTCCACTGACCGAGGCCCCATGGGCTTCTTGCCACAAAAGGCTAGCCAGCCAATTCGCCAACACCGCACATGCCAGTCCCCCACTAACAAGGTGAAGCAGCACTTACTCAGCCAACCCCAGCCTGCTTGCAGCAATGGTGCCCAGGAGACCAGCCCCAAGATTCGAAGATCTGGGAAGGCTGCTGGACACTGTGGAGGCCAGGAGGGATGCCCTGTTCCTGAGGGTGCTGGAGGGTCAGCCAGTGCTGCCTGGGGCCAAGTGACAGCGGCTCTGAGCACGGGCTGTGTGGACAGAGGACTGGCCTCCAGTGTAGGGAAAAAAACAACCTACACCGGGCAGTACGAGTGAGTAGACACACAAGCCCCCCCCCTCCTCCTTTCTTCCCCCATGCAAGCATCAACCTCCAACCCTCCCTCCACCCCCTCCAAAGCCCCCCAACTCCTCCTCCACACCCCCCCCCACATAAAACTACTCAGAAGGACAGAGTGGATGGTAAAGGAGGTGGTGTAGCTCTGTTATTTAAGGATGACATCCAGGTAGTAGTAATGGATGACATCGGTGCTATGGAGGATAAGGTTGAATCCATTTGGGTGGAAACCAGGAATAGTAAGGCGAAAAAGTCACTGATAGTAGTCCATAGGCCACCAAATAGTAACATTATGGTGGGGCAGGCAATAAACAAATAAATAACTGATGCATGTAGACAGTTATCATGGGGGATTTTAATCTACATGCCGATTGTTTTAACCAGGTCGGTCAAGGCAGCCTTGAGGAGGAGTTTATAGAATGTTTCCGCGATAGTTTTCTAAAACAGTATGTAACGGAACCTACGAGGGAACAAGCGGTCCTAGATCTTGCCCTGTGTAAGGAGACAGGATTGATTAATGATCTCATAGTTAGGGATCCTCTCAGAAGGAGCGATCACAATATGGTGGAATTTAAAATACAGATGGAGGGTGAGAAGGTAAAATCAAACGCCAGTGTTTTGTGCTTAAACAAAGGAGATTACAATGGGATGAGAGAAGAGCTAGCTAAGGTAGACTGGGAGCAAAGACTTTATGGTGGAACAGTTGAGGAACAGTGGAGAACCTTCCGAGCGATTTTTCACAGTGCTCAGCAAAGGTTTATACCAACAAAAAGGAAGGAGAGTAGAAAGAGGGAAAATTGACCGTGGATATCTAAGGAAATAAGGGAGAGTATCAAATTGAAGGAAAAAGCATGCAAAGTGGCAAATATTAGTGTGAGACTAGAGGACTGTTAGGGGGCAACAGAATGCTGCTAAAAAAGCTATAAAGATATAAAGCTATAAAATAGATTATGAGAGTAAACTTGCTCAGAATATAAAAACAGATAAGTTTCTACAAGTATATAAACGAAAAAAGAATGGCCAAGGTAAATATTGGTCATTTAGAGGATGTGAAGGGAGATTTAATAATGGGAGATGAGGAAATGGCTGAGGAACTGAACAGGTTTTTTGGGTCGGTCTTCACAGTGGACACAAATAACATGCCAGTGGCTGATAGAAATGAGGCTATGACAGGTGAGGACCTTGAGATGATTGTTATCACTAAGGAGGGAGTGATGGGCAAGCTAATGGGGCTAAAGGTAGACAAGTCTCCTGACCCTGATGGAATGCATCCCAGAGTGCGAAAAGAGATGGCTAGGGAAATTGCAAACGCACTGGTGATAATTTACCAAAATTCACTAGACTCTGGGATGGTCCCAGCGGATTGGAAATTAGCAAACGTGACACCACTGTTTAAAATAGGAGGTAGGCAGAAAGCGAGTAATTATAGGCCAGTGAGCTTAACTTCGGTAGTAGGGAAGATGCTAGAATCTATCAAGGAAAAAATAGCGAGGCATCTGGATGGAAATTGTCCCATTGGGCAGACGTAGCATGGGTTTATAAAGGGTAGGTCGTGCCTAACTAATTTAGTGGAATTTTTTGAGGACATTACCAGTGCAGTGGATAACGGGGGGCCAATGGATGTGGTATATCTGGATTTCCAGAAAGCCTTTGACAAGGTGCCACACAAAAGGTTGCTGCATAAGATAAAGATGCATGGCATTAAGGGTAAAGTAGTAGCATGGATAGAGGATTGGTTAATTAATAGAAAGCAAAGAATGGGGATTAATGGGCGTTTCTCTGGTTGGCAATCAGTAGCTAGTGGTGTCCCTCAGGGATCAGTGTTGGGCCCACAATTGTTCACAATTTACATAGATGATTTGGAGTTGGTGACCAAGGGCAATGTGTCCAAGTTTGCAGACGATACTAAGATGAGTGGTAAAGCAAAATGTGCAGAGGATACTGGAAGTCTGCAGAGGGATTTGGATAGGTTAAGTGAATGGGCTAGGGCAGGGGTGGGCAAACTTTTCCGTGCAAGGGCCACATTCAGAAATTCACAATTCACAAAGGGCCGCATAGTATATTAAGTAAAATAATTACTTCACCCGGTTATGATTCTGAGCGCCTCATATAGAACATAGAACAGTACAGCACAGAACAGGCTCTTCGGCCCTCGACGTTGTGCCAAGCAATGATCATCCTACTCAAGTCAACGTATCCACCCTATACCAGTAAGTAACCCAACAGCCCCCCATTAACCTTTTAAAAAAAAAAAAAAAAATTTAAAAAAATTTTTTTTTTTTTTTTTTTAATGACTTGGAGGGCCGCAGAAATACCTTTGGCGGGCCGCATGCGGCCCGCGGGCCGTAGTTTGCCCACCCCTGGGCTAGGGTCTGGGAGATGGAATATAATGTTGACAAATGTGAGGTTATCCATTTTAGTAGTAATAACAGCAAAAGGGATTATTATTTAAATGATAAAATATTAAAACATGCTGCTGTGCAGAGAGACCTGGGTGTGCTAGTGCATGAGTCACAAAAAGTTGGTTTACAGGTGATTAAGAAGGCAAATGGAATTTTGTCCTTCATTGCTAGAGGGATGGAGTTTAAGACTAGGGAGGTTGTGCTGCAATTGTATAAGGTGTTAATGAGGCCACACCTGGAGTAGTGTGTTCAGTTTTGGTCTCCTTACCTGAGAAAGGACGTACTGGCGCTGGAGGGTGTGCAGAGGAGATTCACTAGGTTAATCCCAGAGCTGAAGGGGTTGGATTATGAGGAGAGGTTGAGTAGACTGGGACGGTACTCGTTGGAATTTAGAAGGATGCAGGGGGGGGAATCTTATAGAAACATATAAAATTATGAAGGGAATAGATCGGATAGATGCGGGCAGGTTGTTTCCACTGGCGGGTTAAAGCAGAACTAGGGGGCATAGCCTCAAAATAAGGGGAAGTAGATTTAGAACCACCATTACAAGAAAACAAAACTACCCCCCCCCCCAATGTTCCAAGTTGGGATACCCTCACAGATATCAGCGTGGTTCATGACAAAAGACAAAACATAGGTAACCGTGGCAGCTCAG
Source organism: Scyliorhinus canicula (assembly GCF_902713615.1). Classification (NCBI taxonomy): domain Eukaryota; kingdom Metazoa; phylum Chordata; class Chondrichthyes; order Carcharhiniformes; family Scyliorhinidae; genus Scyliorhinus; species Scyliorhinus canicula. Next base: position 3,752,021 of record NC_052165.1, on the reverse strand, counting down.
GAAGCAAGTGCAGAGATAACGCAAGTTGACCTTTTGAAGTACAGAACCCAGCTCTGAGCAGAGGCACAACTCCGGAAACATTGACTCGTGCTTATCACTGATGTTGCCAGGCTTGATGAGTGTTTCCAGCATTTTTTGTTCCTACCTGGTCAGTAGAGTGAAGTGCAGACCTCACATTATTAATGAGCCAGTTTAGACCTCAACGCCCAGATTGTGTTAAGAATCAGAGTAAAGGAGTATTAAAACACACCCCTGTCACAACTTCTTCCTAATAACATTTTCTACTACAGAAGATTGTGGACATTGTTGGAGGTTGATGGAAAGAATTATGAGATAAGAAAGAATGTTGTTTGTGGGTTGCTCTTACTCCAGAGATAACAATTAGCTATAGAATGACACCGTGGGAGAAGATGAGAGATAAAACATAAACACTTTTGTTCCTGTTCATTTTAAGAATACAAGTTAAAAAAAACTCCATCACGTTTTTAAAAATGGGTTTTAAAAGCGGCTTGAAGTAACACGTTGGTGTTTTTTTCACATTTTCCTCCTCCTTTTTCACATTTTCTCCCAAATTTACACCCAACAATCAACAATAATCAGTAACGAATGTAATGTCAATCCCCATGTGAGTAACAACGATCCCATCCTCCCACCAAACCCCAAACAAATGACAAGGAGGGATCAGGAATCACCCATAGTCACCATTAACACACACAGCCCCCCTCCCCCTAACCCTCCCAGCCGCCCCCTTCAATGCTCGACGTGATCCAATTCTCGAAAGTGCATAATGAATAACGCCCATGAATTGTAGAACCCCTCCATCCTTCCCCTCAGTTCAAGTTCAAATTCAAATTTGACCTTTTCAAGCGTTAAGAATTCCAGCAGGTCCCCCCGCCACGCCAGAGCACAGGGTGGGGAGGTTGATCTCCATCCTAACAGGATCCGCCTTCGGGCAATCAAATGAGGCGAAGGCTACAACTTCTGCCTCCGTGCCTGTTTCCAACCCCGGCTGGTCCGACACCCCGAATATGGCCTCCCGAGGGCCCGGGTCCAGCTTCACATGCAGCACTTTAGAGATTACCCGAAACACCTCCTTCCAGTAATCCTCCAGCTTTGGACAGGACCAAAACATACAAACGTGGTCTGTGCACCCCCCCCCCCCCCCCCCGCCCGCAATGTTCACACACATCTTCTAGCCCCTCAAAGAGGCGGATCATCCTCGCCCTTGTAACGTGTGCTCTCTACACCACCTTCAGTTGTATCAGCCCCAACCTCACACACGAGGTGGAGCCGTTCACCCTCCGGAGCACCTCACACCAGAACCCCTCCCTCCATACCCTCTCCCAACTCTTCCTCCCACTTTGCCTTGATCCCTTCTAGCAGTGCCTTCTCTTCCAAAATAGCTCCGTAAACCGCCGATACTACCCCCTTCTCCAGTCCCCCTGTCGTCAGCACCTCCACAGGCAATGTGGAAGCCAGCCCTACTTAGAAGCTCTATCTACTTTCTGGCAAAGTCTCAACCTGCATGCATCTAAACATTTCTCCCTGCTCCAGCCCATACTTCGCTCCCAGCTCCTTCAATCCTGCAAACCGACCCCGAAGAAACAAATCCTTTAGTGTCCTAATTCCTTTCTCCTCCCATTTCCGAAAATTTCCATCCCACTTCCCTGGCTCAAATCTATGGTTCCCCCGAATCGGCATTTCCCTTGACCCTCCCCCCCAACCCAGTGCTGTCGAAACCGCCTCCAAATTCTCAACGAAGCTATTACTACCGGACTCCCCGAGTATCTTCCCGGGGCCACGTTGGTGTTTAATGACAAAATGGTTTCAGGTAAATTGTTCAACGTGTTCGTGGTCATAACTAGAACTTATATATATATATATATATATAAATATATATATATGTCCTGGTACCTGGATATTGCATCTTAATTTTCAGAAGCCCAGTGAGCTACTGAACTATTTTTCAAATATTAAAAACCCTAAAAATGCTTTAGAGTAGAGAAGTTGCTGCTGCTTTGCAAAAAGCAGATCATGTAAACAATCTTGAATTTTAGGCCCAGAGAAGGTTTGGTAACAATCTGACCTCCACACTCCTGAGCGTATCAATGAACATAATAGTGTTTATTTTAAAAAGTCTAGGTCATTCAATCCTTGCCATGTATAATTCCCCCAGTGGGAGGGTTTATAGAATTACAGTGCATAGTATTCTTTAAACTGGTCACCAGGAAATGCACGAGTGTGCACTCTGCTATCTGTAATATTTCCCATTCACCAGTACAGTAAATAACAACTGCAACATTTATTTATGTATAACTACAATGCAGAGACTTGCAGCCTTGTGGCTGGGAGTCAGCTTCCAGGGTGGAACTGAGACAGAAACCCGGGATTGTTAGGGTGATCCCCACCCAGGTCCCGGATTGGATTGGATTTGTTTATTGTCATGTGTACCGAGGTACAGTGAAAAGCATTTTTCTGCGAGCAGTTCAAATAGATCATTTAGTACATGAAAAGAAAATACATAATAGGACAAGACAAGGTACACAATGTAAATACACCGGCATCGGGCGAAACATACAGGTGTGTAGCATTAATCAGATCAGTCTGGTAACAGCGGGGAAGAAGCTGTTTTTGAGCCTGTTTGTGCGTGTTCTCAGACTTCTGTACCTCCTGCCCAATGGAAGAAGTTGGAAGAGTGAGTAACCCGGGTGGGAGAGTCTTTGATTATGCTGCCCACTTTCCCCAGGCAGCGGGAGGTGTCGATGGAGTCAAGGGATGGGAGGCGAGTTCGTGCGATGGACTGGGCGGTGTTCACAAAGTTTCTTGCGGTCCTGGGCCGAGCAATTGCCATACCAGGCTGTGATGCAGCCCGATAGGATGCTTTCTATGGTGCCTCTGTAAAAGTTAGTAAGAGTCAATGTGGATATGCCGAATTTCCTTAGTTTCCTGAGGACGTATAGGCGCTGTTGTGCTTTCTTGGTCATAGCGTTGGTGTGGGTGGACAGGACAGATTGTTGGTGATGTGCTGACCTAGGAATTTGAAGATTGGTTACCTGGGCCATGTGACCCTCTCGGCAGATCGCCCCTTGGAAGGGGATACCACATCGTCCTTCCCGTTCTCCTGCAGAAATAACACCAGCTCATTGATTTATTACCTTTCACCATTCACCCTGGGAAGAATTGTAGGTACAAATCACTTTTGGGTGCAGCACATCAAGCTACCTGTACCACTTATTTTGGCCAATTCTGTGACTTTCTAAAGGGGAGAGGTATCAGTGGTGGGTAACAGGACAGAGTTCAAAATGGAAAACCGACCAGGCTGAGATACAGATTAAAGCTCCCTCTCTACTCTGCCCCAAACTCCAAACCATCCCCAAATCCACATAAACTTTCTCAGAGTTTCTCCTGCGACACCACTGTGTTGAATTTAACGTTGGGCAGGACTTGAGGTTGGCAAGACTCACAGCAAACAAAACCAACAGCAAAGCATTTTTTTTAAATGATCATACTTGTCATTCTGAGCCACAGCCTTCCAATTATTGCCAAGTCAAAGATCGTTTTGCGCTGTAATGCTGTGAGGAACTGGACCCAAGCTCTCGACCGGTAATTTCAGAGTTATTACAGTGAGGACATATTCATAGAATCACTGGTTAAAACATTCCATTCTCACGGATAAATAGGGATGGGCAACAAATGCTGGCATTATTCTGCATCACATCCCATTGAAGAAAAGTTATGTGACCTGCCGATTCTCTGCAAAAGCAATTTATCTCGTCCCACTCTCTCTGCCTTGCCCCGCACCTTTGCAATTTTTGAATCTGCCACCATCACCCTCACAGGTGGTACATTCCGGATCCGAATCACTCGGCGAGTAAAAAGGATGGGTTTAAAGCGATTGGCAAAAAACCCAGTACCCTCTCCTCACCCTCTCCACCAAAGGGAAGTTTCTCTCTCACCTTATTCTGTCTGGAACCCTCACCATTTTGAATAACTAAATTAAAACCCCTCTCAACTTCCACACTCGGAGGAGAACAGCCATAGCTTGACCCTTGATCCACTCCACCCACTTCCAACCCAAAACCTGACCCATCAATGCCTAAAATGCGCTGATCAAGACATTTCTCCCAAGTCCAATTCAGAATTCTTCGCCGCCTCTGCCCTTCACACTATTACTATCCCAATCTATATTACCAAAATTGAAATTCCCCATCACCACTTACAGCCATTGCACTCTCGAGTTTCAAACTGCTTCCACTAGTCGGTGGATCACAGACAGCACCCAGCAGTGTCATGGCACCTCGAACCAAATTGGTTTTGTTCTTTTAATGAGTGGGACAAATTGGATTACGGGCACAGTCAAACTCACAGTCAAGAAGCTGAATGTCTGACGAAACAGAAATCAAGAATCAAAATTACAACTAACTGGAAACTAGCCTCAGTTTTACACCATCAACTTCGAGCAAAACTGAATGAAAATACATATTTTGGTTTGAGAGCGGAGGAGTGAGGTGAAAGTTCATGCGCTGTAACACCGACGTGCAAGCTGGCCTCTCGGTTGCTTTTTCAAAAACCTTTTCAAAGGGCAGGAAAGGATGGGGGGTACTATCTTTGTGTGGGGGGGGGGGCATTTGTGCTTCAGGGGTAGCCCAAGATAGTGCGTCCCCTCTCTTCCTCCCCACCTAGCCCAAAACTACACCACTCCTACCTGCCCCAAGCCCCTCCCAAAACCTTCCCTGCCCAAGACCCAGGACTTAACTGGCTCCAGAATCCGGGGGTTGCCATTTTGCCCAGCAGCACTCGGCAAACACAAAATTGTTGAGTTAGCAGCAGGCAAGAAATAAAGTTGTTAAAATTATGGCTGTACTCTGCAGTCAGTGGCAAGGTAGACCTCGAAGAAAGCAGCCCAGAGATTTCTCAATCTGTGTGGCTTGAGTTCCCCTCTTTCCTCGTCAGTTTGAATGAGGCATTAATCAGTGTGCGATCTCGGAGCATCCAGCAACAATCATCGCACAGAGTACCTTCTCACAGAATGCAAATAAGTTTGTTTTACAAAGTCCCTTCACTTTTAATGTATAAATTTTACAGATAGGAAAGTAACGGGCTGCATTTTATGTGCCCCTACAGCGGGTGGGAAGGAACCAAAATCTGCGGCCCACCGTTCATATTTAAATAAATAATCGGCGGTCAAATGAGCCCGATAACAAGCTAATTGACCCTGATATTACACTGCTCATTACATAAAACAGTTGGCAGGGGCAGTCAGGCAGGAATGGGCAGGTTGCTTTTTCAAAAACCTTTTCAAAGGGCAGGAAAGGAAGGGGGGTACTATCTTTGTGTGGGTGGGGGGGGGGGCATTCATGCTTCGGGGGTAGCCCAAGATAGTACGTCCCCTCTCTTCCTCCCCACCTACCCCAAAACTACACCACTCCTACCTGCCCCAAGCCCCTCCCCAAACCTGCCCTGCCCAAGACCCAGCACTTAACTGGCTCCAGAATCCGGGGGTTGCCTTTTTGAACCTGCTTGCCACCTTGGCAGTGCCCACTAACCAGCTCTTGGCACTGCCTGGACTGATGAGGCTGCTGGCCAACCCAAATAGCCTGAAGCTCCTGAGGGTGGGTGGTAGGACTTCCTCTGCAGTGATGGGCGGAGGTCCCACACTGCCTCAATCTAGCCCAGCTGTGGCACATTATAGCCGGCGTGCAGTGGCTCAGCTCCATGCCAACTTTGCTTCTGGGGACAAGCCATCCGACCTCCCCTAACTATGCTGCCCAATGACTAGGGCATATGCATGGATTAAGGTAGAAACCAAAATATCAAGCTTTAAATAAAAGCACTGAAATTCCTCTGATTTCCATATTTAATAGCCCATATGCAGTCTCCAGAAGTTGCTTTAAGTTGCACATGAGCAACGAGGGCGAATGCTGACAGTTTTACAGTTATTATATTAAAAATCTGGGTCAATACAGCTGACAAACTGTTCTTCAGATCAGCGGCAAAGTCACAATGTGACACCTGGTTACACAGCCAAAGTTAAATGAGAAAGAACTTTGACAATCAATGCACAATAGGAGTTTAAACCAATTAGAGGAGAGAGTGGAGTAAGAGCAACTTTCTAAATCTAAAGAGAGAACTCAAGTCTGCAATGTGGGGATTTGGGTAAAATCAAGCAGAGTGTGTAATGAAGGAACACAGGGTTTAACAAACGTAATGGGGCATTAATGACCGATGCTACATCAGGAAGATAGTATCAAGTAAAAATCAACGCTACTTTATCGGAATGCATGAAGCATTCATAATAAGAAAGATTAATTAATGGCACAAAGAGATAAATGGGTTTTGACCTGGTAATAATTATTGAGATGTGGTTGCAGGGTGACCAAGATTGTGAACTAAATATTCCAGGGTACTTGACATTTCAAAAGATAGTACAAGAAAACATGCTTGCCCAGAAAACTCAGCATGTGGAATCAGTGCAGGCAGCATTACATGTTCTTCAAGCCTGAGGTCAGCTAAAACTCTGCTGCTCTTGTCCTTAACTTGCTCACCATCCATGTGTACACGGACCTTCATCGGCTCCTAGTTAAGGAATGCCTCAATTTTAAAATTCTCACCTTTAATTCGAATTCCACCATGGCCTCACCCCTCCCTACATCTGTCAACACTAAGGGCAGCACGGTAGCATAGTGGTTAGCATTGTGGCTTCACAGTGCCAGGGCCCCAGGTTCGATTCCCTGCTGGGTCACTGTCTTTGTGGAGTCTGCACATTCTCCCCGTATCTGCGTGGGTTTCTTCCGGGTGCTCCGGTTTCCTCCCATAGTCCAAAAACGTGCAGGTTAGGTGGATTGGCCATGGTAAATTGCCCTTAGTGTCCAAAAAGGTTAGGAGGGGTGATTGGGTTAAGGGGATAGGGTTGAAGTGACGTCGGTGCAGACTCGATGGGCCAAATGGCCTCCTTCTTCACTGTATGTTCTAACACTCTACCTCCAAATTCTCCTCCAGTCACACAACTCTCCCCAAGGTATCTGTCCTCCAATCCTGACCGTTACCAATTTTAATGGCCCACTGTTGCTGGCAGCAGCTTCAGCTGCCAAGGCCTCCACTGTGCCTTGGATTCTCTCCTAAACCTCCAGTCCATTTAAGTCGCTCCTTTAAACCTATCTCATTATCATTTCCTGGAAATCTTGGATGCTCATTATTCACTAATTTGGTTACTTCCTCAAAATAAAGCAGGATCCCATTCTCTAAAGCCATGCTGGGATTTTCTGAGAAACAAAATCTTCAGGTGATCCTCAATTACACGTTTACAATGTCTCCCAGCAGTTTTCATACAACCATCAATCACTAAACTGACTGGCCTACAATTCATAAGAGCCTGATTCCTTGACATTGTGCAGTGTAACCACCCTCTGGTCCAAATCTCAATCATCAAATACACAAAGCAATAACTTTATTTTTTTAAACATAAATTTAGAACACCCAATGCTTTTTTCCCCTCCAATTATGGGGCAATTTAGCGTCACCAATCCACCGAAACTGCACAATGCTTTGGGTTGTGGGGGTGAGACCCACGCAGACACGAGGAGAATGTGACTCCACACGGACAGTGACCCGGGGCCAGGATCGAACCCGGGTCCTCGGCGCCGTGACTTCGCAGTGCTAACCACTGTGCCACCGTGCTGACTCACAAAGCAATAACTTAAATACATTTCCAACTCCTGCAGCTTTCAGGGTAAATGCCTTTGTTTCCTAGAACTGTCAGCAGCCCAAACTTTGGAGTCTTAATTCTCGCCAAGATCATTCATTTTGCAAATAACTTCCAGAGAATATATTTTTAGCAGCACTTCAATTTGGCATCAGAAACATCTGCAAGATTGAAAAATATGCAGCGTATTCAATTGGCCATTTCTTCATCCACCACTGGGATGTTGTTTCCAATCTCCAGCAATTACTTTAAAAAATACATTAAAAAAAAAATAAGTTTGTGGCATGTTGGCACCTGAGGCTCGCCCAGCATTCATTGGCCATCTCAAATAACCCTCGAGACGGGAGTGGTGTGCTGTCTTCTTGAATTGCTGCAGTCCACGTGTTGCACCAACATCCATTGTGCTGTTCGGAAGTCCCCGGATCTTCACCCAGTTCCAGGTTAGGATGGTGTGTGACTTGGGGATGGTCCCATCCATCTGCAGCCCTATTCCTAACCGGTGGTTGAGGTCACGTGCTTGGAATGTGCTGTCGAAGGAGCCCCAGTGAATTGCTGCAGAGCATCTCATCATTTAGAATGCCAGCGAATGTACCAAAGCCACCGGCTACTTGGTACGAGATCAGGTGTTGAGATAGCATTGCAGTCAGCACGGGGTAAACTATTCACATAATATTTTGTTTTACTGCATTTTCTAGGCCATTAACTGGGAACAGTGGACACTTGGCTTTTCGTGATCACCGGACATCTCATCGCACTTTATAACCAAGTTTAGTCATTGCTGCCGTATGGGAAACAGCAGCCAATACCGACACGGCAAACTCCCACAAAACGACAAATAATCTGATTCTCGAGAAAAACACTGGGCAGGACATCAGGGATGAGTCACCTGCTCTTTTTCAAAACAGTGCCATGAGAGGGAGGGGAGGGGGAGGGGGGGGCCACGAGGGGCAGCACGGTGACGCAGTGGTTAGCATTGCTGCCTCATGGCGCCGAGGTCCCAGGTTCGATCCCGACTCTGGGTCACTGTCCGTGTGGAGTTTGCACATTCTCCCCATGTTTAATTGGGTTTCACCCCCCACAACCCAAAGATGTGCAGGGTAGGTGGATTGGCCACGCTAAATTGCCCTTAATTGGAAAAAATTAACTGGGTACTCCAATTTTTTTTTAAGAAATGTGGGGGGGTCCCAAATATTAGACTGTACCCACAAGCCTCTCATCTTGGTTTTATAAGGGGCTGGATTAGAATGGACCCGACCTCCATTTGGCTCAATATTGAAGCAGACCAATTGGTCTATCCTTTACAGGCCTCGTTTTATGGGAATCTTGGATCTTGTTCTGCTAGATGCGAAAATCCTATCATTGTTAATACTCTTACTGTGTGGAGGATGGTCCATCAATTAGGAGGGAGATCTCTCTCTCATCCAGGGCAGCTCGGACTTCCCATCAGGTCTTATGGACGGACCATGGTTTAGATATTTGAAGACATGGTGAGTGGGAGACATGTTCAGTGGTGCCTCGTCATCCTTTGAGTGGCTATGCCAACAATTTCACATTTTGAGACACATGTTTTCAAGTATTTGCAACTTAGAGACTTTACCCTTAATAAGACAACTTTGCACCCGGACTCTTCTATTTATCTGAAAAAATGAAATGAGTGAAAATCGCTTATTGTCAGAAGTAGGCTTCAAATGAAATTACTGTGAAAAGCTCCTAGTCGCCACATTCCGACACCTGTTCGGGGAGGCTGGTACGGGAATTGAACCCATGCTGCTGGCCTGCCTTGGTCTGCTTTAAAAGCCAGCTATTTAGCCCACTGTGCTATCTGATGGAAAATATTCAGATTTCTGCGGTGTGTAAACAGTTAATTGATAATTATTGTCACATGTACTGAGGTACAGTGAAAAGTATTTTTCTGCGGACAAGGGAATGTACACAGTACGTACATGGTAGGCAAAAGAACAATCGACAGAGTACATTGACAGTGGTACATCAACAAATAGTGACTGCAGTGCAGAACAAGGCCAAACAAGAGCAGCATAGGGCGTCATGAATAGTGTTCTTACAGGGAACAGATCAGTCCGGGGGGGGGGGGGTCGTTGAGGAGTCTAGTAGCTGTGGGGAAGAAGCTGTCCTGTCTGGATGTGCGGGTCTTCAGACTTCTGTACCTTCTGCCTGATTGAAGGGTCTGGAAGAAGGCAACGCCTGGGTGGGAGGGGTCTCTGATAATGCTGCCTGCCTTCCTGAGGCAGCGGGAGGTGTAGACAGAATCAATGTGGGGGTGCCAAGCTTGTGTGATGCGCTGGGCTGAGTTCACCACACTTTGCAGTTTCTTGCGATCTTGGGCCGAGCAGTTGCCATACAAAGCTGTGATGCAGCCGGATAAGATGCTCTCTATGGCACATCTGTAGAAGTTTATGGCACATCCGTAGAAGTTTGTGAGAGTCGATGCAGACAAGCTGAATTTCTTTAGCTTCTGTAGGAAGTAGAGACATTGTTGGGTTTTCTTGACTGTTGCATCAACGTGAGTGGACCAGGACAGACTGTTGATGATGGTGACCCCCAGGAACTTAAAGCTATCGACCATCTCCACTTCGGAGCCATTGATGCAGACGGGAGTGTGTGTCGTGCTGCGCTTCCTGAGTCGGTGATCAGTTCCTTGGTCTTTCCGACATTTAGAGAGAGGTTGTTTTTGGTACACCGTGCAACCAAGTGATCTATCTCCTTCTGTAGTCTGATTCATCGTTGTTCGAGATACGACCCACCACAGTAATTTCATCTGCAAACGTATAAATTGAATTGGAGTTGAATCTTGCCACACAGTCGTGTGTGCATACGGAGTACAGCAGAGGACTGAGCACACATCCTTGCAAGGCCCCGGTGTTGAGGACTATTGTGGAGGAGGTGCTGTTGCCGATCCTGACAGATTGCTGTCTGTTGGTGAGGAAGGCAAGGATCCAGCTTCTCAGGGAGGGGTCATGTCCTAGATTGCGGAGTTTGGTTATTTGCCTTGTTGGGTTAATAGTGTTGAAGACGGAGCTGTAGTCGATGAACAGCAGTCTGACGCAAGTGTTCTTGTTGTCGAGATGTGCGAGAGTTCCAGGCACCCACTACCCTCTATGTAAAAAACTTGACTCGTACATCTCCTCTAAACCTTGCCCCTCGCACCTTAAACCTACACCCCCTAGTAATTGACCCCTCTACCCTGGGGAAAAGCCTCTGACTACCCACTCTGTCTATGCCCCTCATAATTTTGTAGACCTCTGTCAGGTCGCCCCTCAACCTCCTTCGTGCCAGTGAGAACAAACCAAGTTTATTCAACTGCTCCTCATAGCTAATGCCCTCCATACCAGGCAACATCCTGGTAAATCTCTTCTGCACCCTCTCTAAAGCCTCCACATCCTCTGGTAGTGTGGTGACCAGAATTGAACACTATACTCCAAGTGTGGCCTAACTAAGGTTCTATACAGCTGCAACATGACTTGCCAATTCTTGTACTCAATGCCCCGGCCAATGAAGGCAAGCATGCCATAAGCCTTCTCGACTACCTTCTCCAGCTGTGTTGCCCCTTTCAGTGACCTGTGGCCCTGTACACCTAGATCTCTCTGACTGTCAATACTATTCTTTTTTTAATTTAGAGTGCCCAGTTCATTTTTTCCAATTAAGGGGCAATTTAGCGTGGCCAATCCACCTATCCTGCACATCTTTGGGTTGTGGGGGTGAAACCCACGCAAACACGGGGAGAATGTGCAAACGCCACACTGACAGTGACCCAGGGCCGGGATTCAAACCCGGGTCCTCAGCGCCGTAGGCAGCAATGCTAACCACTGTGCCGCCTGTCAATACTATTCTAACACAAACCTTGGCCTGCCTCCCAACTCCCACCCTTTATAAACCTCAGCTCATCCAAAATTCTCCTGCCAATAATCTAACTCACACCAAGTCTGATTCATCCATCCCAGCGCTTACTGATCTAAACCGGCTCCTGTTTAAGCAACATCTCGATTTGAAAAGTTCTCAGCCTTGTTTGTGAATCCCTTCCTCGGCTTTTTCCCTCCCGATCTCTAATCTCCAGCCTCACGACACTCCGAGATGCTGTTTCAATTCTGGCCCCTTGTGTGTTCTCGGATTTTAATTGGTCCACGATTGACCCTGCCCAGAGCTGCCACAGTCCTATACTCAGGCTGAAAAACCTGGCCTTCCCTCCTTCATTGTATTCTGGGTGCTCCTGTGCCATATGGACTGCCATGGTTCAAGGCAACAGCTGACGACTCCCCTACCGAGGGCAATAATAATAATAATCACTTACTGTCACACGTAGGTTAGAATGAAGTTACGGTAAAAATCCCCTAATCGCCACATTCTGCCGCCTGTTCAGGGAAGCCGGTACGGGTATAGAACCCGCGCTGCTGCCTTGTTCTGCATTACAAGCCAGCTATTTAGCCCAGTGTGCTAAACCTCCCCCAATTAGGGATGGGCCACAAATTCTGGCCATGCCAGTGACCTCATCAGAGAATAACAAAAAATTCCTCTCCCTAAACTCGTCCGTCTCTCTTCTCTGCTTTAAGCCGCTCCTTAAAACCAATGTCTGGCTACCTGGTGAAATAGCACCTTGTGAGGTTTGTTAACAAGTTTGGTTTCGTAACTTTGATACGTTGTGCTATGTTAAAGGTGCTATACAAACACCAAATAGCTGCTAAACAGGCTAGTTCAAATGTGAATTCAAAAATACTCTCAACCAAGGTTAAGATACAATCAACACTTATTTTTTCTCCATGACTTTGGAGATGCCTGCTGCATCATGACTCCAACATGGGATTTTATCACTAGAATTCAGAATCACAAACCCAAAAAGATCGGACTGCTTTCATCCAATTCATAATGCATGTCGGAACATGCACAGCCCTTCTATGAGGGCCCTCTACAAACCCTAAAGGGAACCGTTGACAGTTTTATTTTTCTTATTGTTTCACCAAGTAGGTCTACAATCAGCCGGCAGCCTCTTTGGCTCAATTAGTCTCAGTTTTCCAAGAACTATCCACCAGAGAATTCCTCTACAGTACCAGTTGACCCACTTTCAAGTGATGCTCTCTCTCTCTCTATCACACCTACACTTGCTCCCCCTCCTCATCTCTCTCGATTGGTAACAAAAAACTAAGCTTTGAAGAAACCACATCAATAATTAATGGCATCCAGAATATTGCCAATTGGGTTTTAAACACACAGTAAAAATGATAATGAAATGAAATGAAAATCGCTTATTGTCACGAGTAGGCTTCAAATGAAGTTACTGTGAAAAGCCCCTAGTCGCCACATTCCGGCGCCTGTCCGGGGAGGCTGGTACGGGAAAAGCAAATATTAATCAAAATTCTACCAAAACATTCCATCAATTCTATGCTTGTATTAAAATTTCTTAAACAGTACTTTCTACTTTGTTGTACACAAACTCAACATGTATTATCACAATTCCATTGAATTGCAAACAATCTGAAATTCATGATACAGCACAAAAACTGAAATCCATGTATTTGTGCTCATCTACACTGGTTGTTGATAAGAAAAGCAATGAAGCATTGTGTGTGAGACAATAGGGAGGAGACACAGGTAATATTTTTGCAAGAATGGTAAACAGACAGCTGAAGTCTCAACAAATTAAAGGAGCAAAGTTTTGTATAAAGGATTTGTGTGTGAGAGAGAGAGAGAGAGAGACGTTAATAGACTAAGCGGAAAAATCTCACCAGCGCTAATCCAAATCCTGTTTCTATATTCCTGTAGCAAATTCAACATCAAACCAAGCCTCATCCACATAAAGTGAGGCAGTGGAATTGTTAACAATTCCCTGTCACAGAAATCCCAAGTTTGATCCCCGGGCTGTGCAAAGTTAACCGATCTTAGAAAGGGTGCCACAATTCACCACAGAACCCATGGAACTTGCTTCAGCAATGGATCGGCAACTAGAGGAGAAGCAATTGTACCCAAGGAGAGGGCACTGCATTGAGAGTGGAGCAAATTCAAATAACTTGCATCTAAACTGTGGTCTTCACGCCCTTGGGGCATGTCAAAGTCCTTGGGATATCTCAAATGGGCTTCAGAGTTCAGTAACAGCAAGAATACTGTAGCAAGGTGTCCACAGCAAGATTCTGTAAATAGCAATGAGTTAACAACCAGTTAATCCGTTTTTAATGGGGTTGGTTCAGTGATGATTGTTGAGCAAGAGACGGAAAATCAAATTAATGACCTGGATTTTGCAGTTTGCTTAGAAGCAATGGCTCACGCCACTGGCCTCAAAGAAAGTCGACCATAAAGTTCGAGCAGGTTATGGGGCATGGATTTCCCCATTTCCGATGTTAACTTCAATCTGGTGCCTGTCTCTGCTATCTCCAGCTATCCAAAAACGGCAATATTACTAAGCAGATTAGGTGGCAGAAATCACAGAGAACACCAGGAAGTCAAATGCACCGATGATCATTTTAAAATAAATTTTACAGAGTAAAATAAATGATTGAGACACACACATTAGAAATTTAAATATCGGTGGGTCCAGTCAAACATGCACAGACGCTCTGCCCCTGCCTGAAGTTGGAGAAATTTTGGAGGTTGTTTTTTTTAAGCACCATGTCGGCGATCTTGCACGTGGATTTGGAGCTTAGTCCCCTGGAGGCTGTATTCAGGGTGTTGGACTTGCCAGAGCTGCAGATAGGAGGAGGAGGGCAGACGTTTTAGCCTTTGCCAGCTGCAGGGATGCGTGGGGGTCTTTTGACTGGTGTTACTGGGGTGTTGGAGGGTGGGGGGGGGGGGGGGGGGGGGGGGGGGGAGGGTTTTTTTTTTGTTGCTTTGCATTGTGCTGTCTGCTTAAACTGTTAAACGTCAAATAAAAACTTTTTTTTAAACTGAAATAATCAAATCAAACCTGGGGTTTTGATCAGAAAGGAAAACGTTATACAAGTATAAAATTACTAAAGCACTGCAGGTCCAGCGAGACTTTACAGCAGCAGTTCTTCCATTCGTATGAAAGTAAAAAGAAATACAATTATACCCCATTAACGTGAGGCAATCTTTTCAGGGTCTTCACAGCGATATTGTTTGTAAAAAGGAAAATTCTTGTCAATTGACTGATTTTGGAGGTCATCTCCTTTAAGGCCGAGAGGGATAGACTGGAGTGGGAGGAAAGGCAGGAGCAGTTGGATGTTATTGGAGATATAGATCACAGGTACTCAGCGGCCCTGACTAGGGAGTGTTGGCGGAAAGGAAGGAATTGCAGGAGCATTTTGATCAGCTGGCAACGGGGAAGGCGATGGATCTCTCTGTGTCTGTGTGACTCTCACTCGCACAAATCAAAACGTGCAGGGTAAGGTGGATTAACCACACTAAATTGTCCCTCAGTTGAGGGGGGAGAAAAAATTGGGTACTCTAAATTTTAAAAAAAATGTTAGGGCATTTGTCAGTATTGACACCTACATGTGGGAACCGTAGGTTTATACCAGGGGACATGGATGCAATGTGTGGGAGGTGGCATGGGGAAGGGGTACAGCGGGTAAGGGACGGGTTTGTCGAGAGTAAGTTTGTGGACTGGGAGGAAATGCGGGAGAAGTTTGAGTTGCCAAGGGGGAGTGTGTTTAGGTATTTGCAGGTCTGGGAAAGAGTTACCTTAGGGGGGGGGGGGGGGGCGCAGCGGTAATGTAAGGGTTTAGGTGTGAGTGGGAGGAAGAGCTGGGGATCATGCTGGGGTGGGGAGACAGGGGCGAGATTGCGTATCAGGTTAACTCGACATCCTCTTGTACACAGGGTTCACATGACACAGATATGGATGAGTGGATTTTTCCTGGGAGTGGAGGATGTGTGTGGGGGAGGGGGCTGCATACCAAGCTTTGAGGGTTGGTGGAGGGGAAGGGGGTCGGTGGAGGGGAAGGGGGTCGATGTTGTGGCCTTCGCCTCTCTGATTGCCCAGCGACGGATTTTATTTAAAGTGCCCAATTTTCTTTTCCTCCATTAAGGGCCAATTTAGCGTGACCAATCCATCTCCTCTGCACATCTTTGGGTTGTGGGGTTGAGCCCTGCGCAGACATGGGGAGAAGGTGCAGATTCAACACAGACAGTGACCCAGGGCCAGGATCAAACCCAGGTCCTCGGCACCGTGAGGCAGCAGTGCTAAGTCATTGAATATTTTTATGGCAGAGGTATTGCCTGGTATGGAGGGAAAATCTTATGAGGAAAAGCTGATGGACTTGAGGTTGTTTTCGTTAGAGAGAAGAAGTTTAAGAGGTGACTTAATAGAGGCATACAAAATGATCAGAGGGTTAGATAGGGTGGACAGCGAGAGCCTTCTTCCGCGGATGGAGGTGGCTAGCACAAGGGGACATAGCCTTAAATTGAGGGGTAATAGATATAGGACAGAGGTAGGTTTTTTACGCAGAGTGGTGAGGCCGTGGAATGCCCTACCTGCAACAGTAGTGAACTCGCCAACATTGAGGGCATTTAAAAGTTTATTGGATAAGCATATGGAAGATAATGGCATAGTGTAGGTTAGATGGCCTTTAGTTTTTGACTTCCCATGTCGGTGCAACATCGAGGGCCGAAGGGCCTGTACTGCGCTGTATCGTTCTATGTTCCATGTTTCTATGTAACTCTATTTTTGACTAACCAGGAAGCGAAAGATCATTAGCGTCAGGCAGAATGTGGGGTACCGGCCACTACTTATTGAATGGCACAGCAAGGGACCCATCATGGAAATTATAATAAAGACAAATTCTTCGAGCTTCGATTCAGGAAATTTATTTGACACAAATATTTGCGGAGAGGGCCGTGGTGTGGTTAAATAGCCATTGCACAGTACTCTGAATTATATAGTTGAAAACCATTACATTTATAGTGTAACGTAAACAAGTCTGAAGAAATAAAACCTTGGGAACATACGCAAGAGGAAATAGGAACGTTTTGCCCTTGGTTTAAAAACAATTCTCGTATGCATTTGTTATCTTTCGGGAGGATAATGTGTTATTAAAATAAGGCCGAGAACAAAATATTAACCACTATGTTTTTCCGTTACCTGATCTTCTAATCTTTTGTTCAGAAATTAATGTATGCTCTAAATGGGCAACTATTCCCCACATTTCCCCACAGGGGCTGCTTTAACACAGGGATAAAGAGCTGGCTTTGAAAGCAGACTAAGGCAGGCCAGCAGCACGGTTCGATTCCCGTACCAGCCTCCCCGAACAGGCGCCGGAATGTGGCGACTAGGGGTTTTCACAGTAACTGCATTGAAGCCTACTCGTGGCAATAAGTGATTTTCACGTTCACTTTCACATCAATTTCCCTTCCGCAGGGCGAAATGGCCTACGGCGGCTCCTAATTTGTATACTCACATGTTCATAACAGCATTGAGAAGGATAGAAAATCAATGACAGCAACTTCTGGATGTGTGTTTAACGGCATGTGCAACAGCTCAGAGGTTGCTTTTTGGTTTACAGGAGAGAAGGTGACAACACTGACTGACAGGCTATCACTGCAACATCCTAATCACTAACTCCTGCTCAGAACCTTGTAAAACTGGAAATAGTTCAACACAAACCAAGTACTTGGAAAGACTGGTTTTTACGATGAAGCACAACATATAAATATTTACTTTAAATATCCCTAATGGCTCAAAGTTAATCTAATGTGCAGCTGAAGCATATACATTGTTCCCAAGTTTGATTCTTTGCTGAGTTATTTGACCTTCTGTATTGGTGAGATGTGAAAGTTGAGGGGCGCAGATAGGAAAAGAACACAAATCGTGAGGACTTCCATTGACAGCAACTACTTATTTACTCCTGAAGTCTAGATTCCACGTTAAACATGGTTGAACACAAACATCCCTTCTTCTAATCCCACCTCTCACCATGTGTTCACAATATCCTCTCACCTTCGCATTGAATCTCCACAGGGCAGAAAGAGGCCATTCGGCCCAGCACCTTTGCACCTACCCTGGGAAAGAGCCTACTCCCCCACCCTATCCCTATAATCCCACACGTTGATGCTGCCGATCCACCTAATTTGCACATTGTAGCAATCCAGAAGAAACGAAGATAAAGGTTTTAACAGATTTATTCTAAACTTAAAAGTAAAGCCACACAAGTGTACAACAACAACACACATGTCCCAACCCAGAACTATCAGAACATCCAGTCCGCATCCAGGAAGGCATTTAGATGGCTCAGTAAGATCCCCTGTTGGACGGGCCACCACCGTTACTATGGAAACTCATACCCCACAAGCCCCACATACACCACAAGTCCCACAGTGGGATTGAGGAGTGGTGAAGGGCCTGTTCCTGTGCTGTACTTTTCTTTGTTCTTTGTCTTTGTGAGGTATTACACACCTCTTTGGTCCCCTCTCGCTCTGAATAATCTTTACTCATAAAGGACTCGCTTTTATTCCCCTCACCCTCAGCTAATTTTGTGCTTGGCACAGCGTTGGAGTCCTCTTCTGTTGCCTTTCCTCCATGCTGTGGGCAGGAGTCCTCACCCATTCAATCAAAGTTTTCACCCACCAACTGGACCCTTTCCTTTGGCCTATCTTCATCTTTTCAGACAACTGTCAGGATGACAAAGCCATCAGAATGTCTCCGCTCACCTCTCCCACTCCCTCTAAACTTGCTGCACTCCATTCCCTCAGGTCGATTACCAACTTCATCATCAAATATGCTGCCAAGGCTGCCATCCTACATGTCAATGTCTGGCATCCCCACATCTATCTCGCAACAGTTAAACACCATCTTCCCAACTCCCTCTGGAACAGGACGCCATCACTGAACATCCAGCACCTTTTTCAGGACCGTCACCGACTTCATCCGCTCTGGAGATCTTCATTTCACAGCTTCCAACCTCCTAGCCCCTCAGCCCCTCAACCCTGCTTCTACCTCCTTTCCAAAATTCAAACAGGGGTTGCACGATTTCAGCCTGCTCCTGCCCCACCAAACACATTTCTCCTGATCTTTTCACTATTTTTTTTTCCCCTTGTCCAACCAATATTCATGATACCCCAGCCGCCTACATCATTTCAACAATTAGTCGTTTCCTGGCCCTATCTGCCTCCTCTTCACTACAGACGTCCAATCCCTCTGCACTCCCAACCCTCACCAGGATGGTCTGAGAGCTTTCCACTCCTTCCTTGAACAGGAACCCAAACAGCCCACCACCACCCTCCTCCACCTGGCTGAATCTTAAAACTTGTCTCACTTCCTTGAAATAAGAGGTGGGCTATGGCTATGTATGAGCCCAGAGATGCCCATCTTTTCGTGGGATATATGGAACCATTCCTTGTTCCATGTCCCAGTCGGGGCCACTTACAGATCTCTTTTCCCAGTACATCCATGACTGGATCACTGCTGCTTCCTGCTCTCGTTCGGAATTACAAAAAAATCATCAAGTTCGCTCCCAACTTGTACCCTTCTCTCCCCTTCACACGGTCAATCTCCGACACTGCCCTTCCCGGATGACTGCCTCCATTTCGGCGGATTGATTGTCTACTAGGGTAGCACGTTAACACAGTGGTTAGGACAGTTTATACACAGCTCCAGGGTCCCAAGTTCGATTCTCGGCTTGGGTCACTGTCTGTGCTGAGCCTGCACGTTCTCCCCGCGTCTGCGTGGGTTTCCTCCGGGTGCTCCGGTTTCCTCCCACAAGTCCCGAAAGACGTGCTGTTAGGTAAATTGGACATTCTGAATTCTCCGTGTGTGTACCCGAACAGGTGCCGGAATGTGGCGACTAGGAGATTTTCAGTTACTACATTGCAGTGTTAATGTAAGCCCACTTGTGACAATAAAGATTACTTTAACTACTAATATTACAGTCCTGGAGACTCAGACGGGTACCTCAGCTATACTCTCTCACTATACTCTGTACACTATACTCACTATACTATACTCTCTCACACCCTGCTGCTTGGAAGACAAGGGTTTCAACCGTATCCGACATTTCCTGCAATTCTGCCCTCTCCCCTTCTCCTTCCTCCCAGAAGCTCATCCTCGCTCCCCCCTTCAGTCTCCAAATTCAAAAGGATCAATCTTCACCATTCCCGTCAAATCCAGCATGAAGCTAACAACAAATATATCTCTCCCCCTCCCGTCAGCATTTTGAAGGGACCATTCCCTCCCTAACACTGTAAGCCACTCCTCTGTAATCCCGAACACTTCATCGCATTCCCACCATACATTCCCATGCAATCGCTGGAGATGCAACATCTGCCCTTTTATCTCTTGCGTCTTCACTGCAAAAGGCTCCAAACACTCCTTCCCGATGAAGCAGCAACTTACTTCTTTCAATCTAGTACCCCACATTCTCTCTGCTCACAGTGCAGCCCCCTCAACATTGGGGAGGCCAGACGCAGACTAGGCGACCACTTTGTGGAACATCTCCGCTCATCCGCAAGCATGATCCTCACCTTCCCGTCACTCGCCATTTCAATCCACCATCTTGCTCTCACGCCCACGTTTCTGTCCTCAGATTGTTACAATGTTTCAGTGAAGTCCAGCGCAAGCTGACAGAGTAGGGCCTTGACCTCCTTGACAGCCTCTGGACAAAACATTGAGATCAACAACTTGAGACTATGAACCCTGTCCTCCATCTTGTATTCTCACCCCCCCCCCCCCCCCCCCCCCCCACCCCCGGCCAAAGTGCCCGAAATTATCTTGTGTTTTGACTGAGCAGACCATTATTCTGCTATTAACAGTTACTCTGGGCTTATGCTTTGTTTCTTTATTACAACCATTACCACTCCCTTTGCCTTTTGTTCCAGCACATCTCCCCCGCCCTCCTACCCATCCCTGACCCTCATCCCTTTTTCCAAAAGTATAAAACCCACATTTCTACCCCTCTTCAGTTCTGAAGACTCGTATTGGATTAGAAATGTTAACTCTTTCCCGCTCCACAGCTGCTACCAGACCTGATGAGTTTTTACCAGCTGTTTTTATTTCAGATATTCAGCATCTGCAGCATTTTTCTCTTATAAACAAGGTTGAGATTTTATAAAGTTGGCTGAAACCTCAAGAATACTCTGCAGAATTCCATATCTAGGAATCACGCTTATTAAAATGAGCAAGGTGGAGTATTGAAGGGTTTGGGACTGCATTCTTCAGAGAACCAAAACCATAAATGAGTTGGGTCTTGAACAGAGAGGTCAGCAGCGGTGGACAAGGAGCAAAGACCCTGCCTCTGGTTAATCATGAAGCAACACTCCTGAATCAAGGAAGAAGTCATCACAGATACAACAACTGAGAGAGGATTTGTAGGATCAATAGAACAAACTCTTCACTGAGTTATAATGCATGATCCTTTATCCATTGCAACATTCATAGTTCCATTCACCACCAACATAGTTCATTCACCTGAGGAAGGAGCAGTGTTCCGAAAGCTAGTGTTTGAAACAAGCCTGTTGGACTTTAACCTGGTGTTGTAAGACTTCTTACCATTGCAACAGGATGGAGAACTCTATTCTCATCTCAGTGGTAAGGAAACCACTGGAGAAGATTCAGAAGGAAAGAATCTATCTCCACTTGGAGAGGCAAGGTTTGATCAGGAATAATCAGCATGGCTTTGTCAGAGGGAGGTCACGCCTAACAAATTTGACTGAATTTTTTGAGCATGTGACGAGCAAATGACGAGGGGTGTAGATGAGGGTAGTGCAGTTGATGTAGTTTACATGGATTTCAGCAATGCCTTTGACAAGGTCCCACATGGGAGACTTATAAAGAAAGCAAATGCACATGGGATACAGGATATAAAGTGGATTGAAAGCTGGCTTGGCTGTAGGAGACAGAGGGTGATAACAGACGGCTGCTTTAGTGACTAGAAGCCAGTGTCCAGTGGCATACCACAGAGTGACGGTCTGAAATGCACTGTCTGGGAGGGTGGTAGAGGCAGGTTGCCTCACATCCTTTAAAAAGTACCTGAATAAGTACCTGGCACGTCTTACCATTCAAGCTACAGGCCAAATGCTGGCAAATGGGATCAGGTAAGCAGGTCAGGTGTCTTTCATGCTTTGGTGCAGACTTGATGGGCCAAAGGGCCTCTTCTGCACTGTATTATTCTGTGATTCCTTTGTTACAGAAGTGCAATGCTTCAAGAATACTTAAATGCATATATTGTGAAAGGCATACAGTGAGAGTTCTTTCCAACCCCTTCAAACATGAAAAAGTATGAAATGGTCCCTAACAAAGCCATAAATGGCTCTCTAGAATATGGAATATAACTTTAAAATTCCATTTCTGTTTACTTGTTCTTCCCCAATCCAAAGCACGATGCCCCCCAGGGATCAGGAACAGATTGTGTTGTACAACGATGAGAACAGTAGAAATATGAATACACAGCCTTAAACCAAAATATTTTCATTTGCTCAATAATACCAATCAGACTTAATTGTTTCCACACTATCCTGATGTGCGTGCACTTGTGCATACACAGGAGGAGCCCTCATTAATGAGGGTTTAAAAAGCACATGATCTGGATATGGGCTCTCCACGATTCTAGGATCCACCAATGTATCTAACTTTAAGTACCCAAAATGAGAAATGTGGCAAGGAAAAGAGGCAATGCCTTCTACGGTCATTATCGAGACCTCTCCTCAGACTACACACAATTCACATTCAAGGCAGTCAGCCCCAATAAGGTTTGTTAATCAATGAAAAGGACAATTGCAGGAGGACATTACAGAATTGGCAAATTATGTTCAATATATTTTGGGAGGAAAATTAGAGGTTACTTCTCACTTTGCAATGCTGGATAAGGGGAGATGAAGGTAGGAATTTCAGATATATTGTACGAGATGTCGATGGTGCAATAAGGGTTAAAAGCCTGGATTAGTGTGTGTGTGAGATTGCTGCAATAATGCTTCTAAAAGTCCGAATTTGCAAGCCACCCAGGCTTTTGTGGCTACAAGAGATGCAATTAAAGCATCGTAAATGTTTGGGCTAATGGATTTTTGTTTATATTAAGAGGGTTCCCGAGGGAGTAGATAATTAGAGATATTGTGTTCAGCTTAGTAAGGTGATGTAGTTAATGGGAGTGGCCAGGGGCTGAAGCAGTCTCGAGGGTTTTAGATTGGGGTGTGAACAGAAAGCAAGCAGCTGCTGTCAATACAGTTCAGTTAAATCTGCCTGTGGACAGACTAGAAGCAGGTGATCTCAAAACATGGAGTTAAAGATTTGCCTGTGAACAGGTCAGGCAGTTTAAACAGTAAGTAGCTAACTGTATTTAAAAGTGGATTAGCGTGTTGTCTGAATGGAAATGAAGATAACAGTTAAGGGTTATTGTGTCATTGTACTGGTAAGCAACTGTTAATGGAAATGTATTTCTATTTGTACAATTAAAGTTATTAGAAACCGTTCAGAAGGAGGCGGTTTTGCCCATCGGATTTGCATCGACCCTCAAAGAACACCTAACGTCAGCCCACTCCCCCACCCTATCCTTGTAACCCCACCTAACCTGCACATCCCTATCCTCGGCCCACTCCCCCACCCTATCCTTGTATCCCCACCTAACCTACACATCCCTATCCTCGGCCCACACCCCACCCTATCCTTGTATCCCCACCTAACTACACATCCCTAACCTCGGCCCACTCCCCCACCCTATCCTTGTAACCCCACCTAACCTACACTCCCTAACCTCGGCCCACTCCCCCACCCTATCCTTGTATCCCCACCTAACCTACACATCCCTAACCTCGGCCCACTCCCCCACCCTATCCTTGTATCCCCACCTAACCTACACATCCCTATCCTCGGCCCACTCCCCCACCCTATCCTTGTATCCCCACCTAACCTGCACATCCCTAGACACGAAGGGGCACTAATGGTCAATACACCTAACCTGCACATCTTTGGACTGTGGAAGGAAACCGGAGCACCCAGAGAAAACCCACGCAGGCAGGGGGAGAAGTGCAAACCCAAGGCCAGGATTGAACCCGGGTCCCTGGCACTGTGAGGTGCAGTGTTAATCACCATGCCACCCCAGTCTATTGCAGGCCATTAATACTGTTAGCAATAAAGGTTGTTTAAATATACCGTATCCCTATTTTGGGTGTAATCACTCCTGGAGTGAGGTATCCTTTCCTCACAGTCTTACAAAGTTAAAATATTGAGGTTTCTGGCCAGCATCTTAGCCACTGTTGGCTCTGGTCCAGGATCATGATAAAGCTACAGGAATAATGGCATGTGAGAGTACCTTTAAGAAATGAGTGTTTATCAGTGATGTCAGAGTGTGGGTGGAGCTGGGCTGTCTGTCTGCTTTTACTTTCACTTTAGGCTGTTTGCTACAAGGTGGGTTTAGTTTCGTTTTAGGTTTGGAAAAGCTGCATTCACAGCGAGATGTGTCGGAATCTCTGCAAGCTGGGGAATGTTCATTTGGTGATTTCAAATTGGTAACTGTTCTCAGTAGTGAAGTTAAACCTGATGTCTTTCTGTAAAGAGGGTTCTTTTTGTCTTATGGATGTTGCAAGGAAAGATTAAGAGTTACTTAAGTACAGTACATTTCTGTTGCATCACACCTGCAGAATAGAGCCGTGTGCTCCCCATACCACAATCAGTTCAAAGTTGTGGGTCTGGTGAACTCCATAATAAACTTTGGGGTTCTCTAAACCCTGGCCCATAACACCACCAATCACTAACATACTTGTGCCATCGGTTAGCAGGCCAGAAAAAAGCCAAATCAAGCTTTATTTCTAGAGGAATAAAAAATAAAAAGGATGGAAGTTATGCTGAACCTATATTGAACCTTGCTTGACAGTACTGCATGAGGCCCTGGTCACCATATTACAAAAAGGATTTTTGGAGTTACTGGAGAGGATGCAGGGGTATATCAGGGACGAATGGAACAGGCTAGGTCTCTTTTCTCTTGAAAAAGGCTGACGGTGACGGAATAGAGGTCTTTAAAATTATGCAACGGTTTTACAGTCAATAGAGAGGGAGTGTTTCCACTGTGGGGAAAGAACAAAACTAAGGACTTCCAATACAAGGTATTCACCAAATGATATAATGGGGGATGGAGGAGAAACATGTTCACCCAAAATCTGGTGGGAATGTATTTAAGGGGAGGCCAGACAAACACTGGGTAACGTTAAGATAAAGTCGCCATAGTCATAGATGACCAAAGGCTGCTTTCCCCTCTGAGGGGGCGACTGACTGGTGGTGATTTAACATGAGGGTCACCACACCTTAAGCGAGGGGCAAGGTTGAGAAGGTGGGGCCTTTATGAATAAATTCAGCCGGTACGGGAATCTGAACACACACTTCTGTCCTCACTCCGCACCACAAACCAATTGAGTTAAATGGGCCCGCACAAACAATGGAGGGAGAACTAATAAGAGGATTACACTAATTGGTTCAGAAGAAGGGAGAAGGCTCATAAACACTGGCATGGGTTAGTTGGGCTGAATGGCCTGTTTTTGTGCATTGTATTCGACATAAAAGTTGACACGAGGCAGAACAATATCCTCAAACCGGCTAGTGCAGAGTTTTTCCGTTTCTTCTGCATGTCGTGACCCGCGGGTGGGTCACAGAAGGGTGTCAGGAGGTTCGCAGAACGATTGGTAGCATTCCCGATTGCGGGAGAGGCGCCCTTCGGCCGCGACCAACTTTTAAATAGAACAATACAGTCTTCCAGCCAGAGCGCTAAAGACGCTGGGTTTCATGGTAGCACAGTGGTTAGCACTGTTGCTTCACAGCGCCAGGGTCACAGGTTCGATTCCTGGCTTGGGTCACTGTCTGTGCGGAGTCTGCACGTTCTCCCCGTGTCTACGCGGGTTTCCTCCGGGTGCTCCGGTTTCCTCCCACAGTCCCAAAAGGCGTGCTCGTAAGAATTTGGACATTCTGAATTCTGCCTCAGTGTACCCGAACAGGCACCGGAATGTGGCGACTAGGGGCTTTTCACAGTAACTTCATTGCAGTGTTAATGTACGCCCGCTTGTGACAATAATAAAGATTATAAAGAGCAGGTCATGCACCCAGCACGTACATTCAAGTCACGCGCCCTGTACATCCATGTTTTTGGCAAGAAATCATGAAGCAGAGATTCCTCCATTTTCTAGCTCCAAGCAAGTGTGCAACAGGACTGAACAACTGAAATTGGACTGTTTTGAACAAAGAAAAAACTGAAATCGGGAACAAAGTGTATTTCTTTAGAGTACCCACATAGGGGGCAATTTAGCGTGGCCAATCTATCTACCCTACACATCTTTGGGTTGTGGGGGTGAGACCCAAGCAAACACGGAGAATGAGCAAACTACACATGGACAGTGACGCAGGGCCAGGATCTAACCTGGGTCCTCAGCGCCGCGTGGCAGCAGCGCTAACCACAGCGCCACCGTGCCAACCAAAGCGGTACAAAGATGATTTCTAGAGATTTGGCTTTGTTAATTGTGAAAATGCAAATCAGGATGCAAAGCCCATGTGTGATATATGCGGAGAAGTACTGGCAAATGAAAGTTCAAAACCCTCAAAACTTCAAAGGCATTTGAAGACTATACAAGGAGAGTAAGAGGACAAATCTCTTGATTTGTTTCAAAGGATGCAGGGGGAACTTAAATCAGAAGCTGAAGTTCTTCGCAGAAATGTAACATTGAATGACAAAGCTAGTGACATTGTGAGGACCAAGCAGGCTCACCTGTCTCATTAAAGTAAGTAATAATGGTGGGTCGCAAAGGTGGGCCAGCGTGGGTCGCAAAGGTGGGCCAGCGTGGGTCGCCACAGGTGGGCCAGCGTGGGTCGCACAGGTGGGCCAGTGTGGGTCGCACAGGTGGGCCAGCGTGGGTCGCACAGGTGGGCCAGCGTGGGTCGCACAGGTGGGCCAGCGTGGGTCGCAAAGGTGGGCCAGCGTGGGTCGCACAGGTGGGCCAGCGTGGGTCGCACAGGTGGGCCAGCGTGGGTCGCAACGGTGGGCCAGCGTGGGTCGCAAAGGTGGGCCAGCGTGGGTCGCACAGGTGGGCCAGCGTGGGTCGCACAGGTGGGCCAGCGTGGGTCTCACAGGTGGGCCAGCGTGGGTCGCACAAGTGGGCCAGCGTGGGTCGCACAGGTGGGCCAGCGTGGGTCGCACAGGTGGGCCAGCGTGGGTCGCACAGGTGGGCCAGCGTGGGTCGCACAGGTGGGCCAGCGTGGGTCACAAAAGGTGGGCCAGTTGGTAAAGGTGGGTCCCAGGGAAAAAATGTTTTAAACTCGCTGTACTAGTGCATTATATTTAGCACTTACGGATCTTTTGGACTACCCTTTTGGGTTAGTTTCAAAGGAATCTTTGTATGTTTAATTATTCTAATAGAGCTCAAAATTGGCACAATAATAAATAGCCCAAAAGAGGGAAATGCAGCATACAGATTCACACAAACATTGGCAAGTATGCAGTTTGAGAGTTTCTTTTCATTTTGGTAGAACAACCTCCATAAAAAAACACCAGTTTCAACAAAAGGAGAAAGACATTTTCTCATCTGAAAGCCACATTCTTTTTGGGGCTGTGCAGCAAAAGGTGGAAGATGACACTGCACCTTTCTTTCCCAGGCTTCAGGGTTCCAGTTTATTAGACAGAGACAGTTATTCCTGCACATGCTTGTAATGTCCCACCGGCAGCGACCCACACGTTAATGTGATATTTCAGCGGCTGAATATCCCCTCCTAAAATGGTTCATAATATTTACATCTTTGTAAAAAACGATATCAGAAATTTTACATTTCATGTAGAATTGCATTTTAAACAACTTAAAATTGCCACTAAGCTTGATCTCACCCAGTGCTTGGGTCAAGGACATCTTCCCACAGCTGGAGCAGCACCGAGGAGGGAAGGTTCCTGTTACTGTGACCTATGTAAGAACCAATAACATGGGAAGAACTAGGGATGAGGATCATTGAGGGAGTTTGAGTAGGATGTAATTTAAAAAGCAAAGCCTCAATGGTGATCATGTCCGGACTCTGAGCAAACTGGCAGAGCGACAAACAGATTAACGGTTTCAATGAGTGACAGAGTGGTGTGGGAGATAGATAATATATCTGGAATATAAAGTTAGTCCCAGTAATGGTGACCATGACAACGTGTAATTTGTTGTAAAAACCCATCTGGTCCACATGACCTTTAGGGAAGATGGGGCTGGTTTAGCACTGGGCTAAATCACTGGCTTTTAAAGCAGACGAAGACAGGCCAGCAGCACGGTTTCAATTCCCGTACCAGCCTCCCCGAACAGGCGCCGGAATGTGGCGACTAGGGGCTTTTCACAGTAACTTCATTTGAAGCCTACTTGTGACAATAAGCGATTTTCATTTCATTTTTTCAGTTTTTCAAATCTGCCGTCCTTACCTGGTCTGGCCTACATGTGACTCCAGACCCACAGTAATGTGGTTGACTCTTAACTGCCCTCTGAAATGTTCTGGGCAATCTACTCATCTCATGGGCAATTAGAGATGAGCAATAAATGCTAACCATATAAATGACACCCATACTCAAATACATAATAGGGCAACACAAGGTCCACAATGTAACTATATAAGGGGTCTAGTGTTAATGAGGTCAGTCCATAAGAGGGTCATTTAGGAGTCTGGTGACAGTGGGGAAGAAGCTGTTTTTGAATCTGTTCGTGCGTGTTTTCAGACTTCTGTATGTCCTGCCCGATGGAAGAAATTGGAAGAGTGAGTAAACCGGGTGGGAGGGGTCTATGATTATGCTGCCCGCTTTCCCCAGGCAGCGGGAGGTGTAGATGGTGTCAATGGATGGGAGGCAGGTTCGTGTGATGGACTGGGCGGTGTTCACGACTCTCTGAAGTTTCTTGCGGCCCTGGGCCGAGCAGTTGCCATACCAGGCTGTGATGCAGCCCGATAGGATGCTTTCTATGGTGCATCTGTACAAATTCGTAAGAGTTAATGTGGACATGCCAAATTTCCTTAGTTTCCTGAGGAAGTATAGGCGCTGTTGTGCTTTCTTGGTGGTAGCGCAATGTGGGTGGACCAGGACAGATTTTTGGAGATGTGCACCCCTCGGAATTTGAAACTGCTAACCATCTTGAAGCAATTAATAAAGAAAAGGTGGTGCAGAAATGAATGAGACTAAAACTTGACAGATCCCCTGGGCCTGATGGCCTACACAGGTGGCTGCAGAGATGGTGGATGTGTTGGTTTGATCTTCAAGAATCCCTTCTAAACTGGTCCCCATTATTTGGAAGATAGAAAATGTAATCCTGTGTTCAAGAAGAAAGGAAAGAAAAGAGGACACTGTAGACCAGTTTGTCAGGACATCAGCAGGGAAAATGCTAGAAACTATTACGGCTATGGTAACACAGCACTTGTAAAATCACAATATGATCAGGCAGAGTGTTATGGAACGGTAAGATGCTATTAAGATGAATGCACAAGTAAAATCAAACCATTCTGCATTTTTTAAACCCATGTCTGGGCAATAACTAAGAGAAAGGAAGGAACAGGAAAGAATAGGGAACAGGGTGTTCTTTGCACTGTGAGCCAGGAAGCAGGCTGGTCGAGAGACAGAGAGAGAGGCAAACAGCTCAGCCAGCGATGGTGTGATGAAGGCAAAAAGCCTTTGTGAAAAAGACTGTTCTCTTCACTGAAGCCAAGACCAGTCCCAAGTCGTGGTCACTTAGGCTGTACGGTGTCGTAGTCACTGTCTACATTTGACCAATAGATTTATGGTTGGCGTTTGGGAAATGGAGGGGGTCTCAGTCGAGTTTAGGATCGTGGAGGAAATAGATGCTTTTGGGTTTCCAGTCTTTGAGGGATTAAGTGCTTACTGTTAATGTGCCGAAGTATCAGATTGTTCTTTGTAGCGTTTCATTCTCTTTCTTCTACTTTAATAAATACTTTTATTGTTGTTTAACAAAAGTGAGGTTTGAGGTCTCACTGTTTCTCAGTAATAACCAAAAGGAAAACAGCAGATGAAGCAAGTGTTTCAGGTTGGAACTCTCACACACACAGAAAGTCAGCGGGGTTTCGCAACAATAGTCAATGCCATTTTATGTAAAGGAAATCATATTTGACAACTCATTAGAGTTTCTTTTTGACTGGTTCTTGCTAACATGTTCTGCTTACACACTGGATGCTGCACACTTGGATTTTCAATAAGGTGTCACACACAGGTTGTTACACAACATCAGGGTCCATGGGATTCGGGATAATACATTAGCATCATTCAAGGATTGGTTAACATACAGAAAATGGCAGGAATAAATGGATAATTTTCAGGATGGCAAGGGCGAAGGCCAGTGAAGTTCTGGAGCCTCAGCTCCTTACCATCTATATCAATGCCTCAAGTGGCGGAACTCGTGTGAAAGACTTGCTGATGTTTAAGACTAGGGAGGTTATGCTGCAATTGAATACGGTGTTAGTGAGGCCACACCTGGAGTATTGTGTTCAGTTTTGGTCTCCTTACTTGAGAAAGTACGTACTGGCACTGGAGGGTGTACAGAGGAGATTCACTCGGTTAATCCCAGAGCTGAAGGGGTTGGATTACGAGGAGAGGTTGAGTAGACTGGGACTGTACTCGTTGGAATTTAGAAGGATGAGGGGGGATCTTATAGAAACATTTAAAATTATGAAGGGAATAAATAGGATAGATGCGGGCAGGTTGTTTCCACTGACGGGTGAAAGCAGAACTAGGGGACATAGCCTCAAAATAAGGGGAAGTAGATTTAGGACTGAGTTTAGGAGGAACTTCTTCACCCAAAGGGTTGTGAATCTATGGAATTCCTTGCCCAGTGAAGCAGTTGAGGCTCCTTCATTAAATGTTTTTAAGGTAAAGATAGATAGTTTTTTGGAGAATAAAGGGATTAAGGGTTATGGTGTTCGGGCCGGAAAGTGGAGCTGAATCCACAAAAGATCAGCCATGATCTAATTGAATGGCGGAGCGGGCTCGAGGGGTCAGATGGCCTATTCCTGCTCCTAGTTCTTATGTTCTTATGTTAGAAATCTAGAAGGATATGTAAAGAATCTGGGAATGGGTACAAATCGGTTAAAGTGATTGGACATGGTGACAAATAGAAGGTGAGAAAGTGTGAAATTATTCACTTTGGATTGGATTGTTTATTGTAACGTGTACCAAGGTACAGTGAAAAGTATTTTTCTGCGAGCAGCTCAACAGATCATTAAGTACATGGGAAGAAAAGGGAATAAAAGAAAATACATAATAGGGCAACACAAGGTATACAATGTCACTACATAAGCACCGGCATCAGATGAAGCATACAGGGTGTAGTATCAATGAGGTCAGTCCATAAGAGGGTCATTTAGGAGTCTGGTGACAGCGGGGAAGAAGCTGTTTTTGAATCTGTTTGTGCGTGTTCTCAGACTTCTGTATCTCCTGCCTGATGGGAGAAGTTGGAAGAGTGAGTAAGCCGGGTGGGAGGGGTCTTTGATCATGCTGCCCACTTTCCCCAGGCAGCGGGAGGTGTAAATGGAGTCAATGGATAGGTAGAACGCAGAAGGAGATGCTTTTTGGAACGGTGAGAGATTGGTAAATGTTGGTTATGGAGAGGGATTTGGGACTGTTGCACAAGAATCACACAGTTAAAGTACAGATGCAACAGTTAGGAAGACAAAGACTGCGTTAGCCTTTAGTGGAAACAGTTGGAGTGCAAGAGTGAGGAAGGCTTGCTGTAATCATATAGAACACTTCTTGGTGAGAGCACACCTGGAGTACTATATACAGATTTGGTCTCCTTGCACAAGGAAGGAGATACTTGCATTTGAGGGGGTAAAGGAAGTTTCAATGATTGATGGGATGAGGACACAGCCCTATTAGGAGTGATTGAATTGAATGAGGCTATATTCTCTGGGGTTTAGAAGGGAAAGTGATAACCTCATTGATCATTAAAGTTGATGTCAAGTGGGGTAGCATGGTGGCGCAGTGGTTAGCATTGCTGCTTCACAGCGCCAAAGTCCCAGGTTCGATCCCGGCTCTGGGTCACTGTCCGTGTGGAGTTTGCACATTCTCCCCATGTTAGCGTGGGTTTCACCCCCACAACCCAAAGATGTGCAGAGTAGGTGGATTGGCCACGTTAAATTGCCCCTTAATTGGAAAAAATGAACTGGGTATTCAAAATTTTTTTTAAAAAGTTGATGTTAAGAGTCTGTTTCCCCTGGTTGTGGAGGTATAGTCTTGGGGGGGGGGGGGGTGGGGGGGGTGGGGGGGGGGGGGGGTGGGGGTGGGGGGGGGGTGGGGGGGGGGGTGGTGGGGGGGGGGTGGGGGGGGTGGGGGGTGGGGGGGGGGGTGGGGGGGGGTGGGGGGGGGGGGGGTGGGGGGGGTGGGGGGGGGTGGGGGGGGGTGGGGGGGGGTGGGGGGGGTGGGGGGGGTGGGGGGGGGGGTGGGGGGGGGGGGGGGGGGGGGGGGTGGGGGGGGGGGTGGGGGGGGGGGGTGGGGGGGTGTGGGGGGGGGGGTGGGGGGGTGGGGGGGGGGGGGGGGGGGGGGGGGTGGGGGGTGGGGTGGGGGGGGGGGGTGGGGGGGGGGGGTGGGGGGGGGGGGTGGGGGGGGGGGGTGGGGGGGGGTGGGGGGGGGGTGGTGGGGGGGGGGGGGTGGGTCCCTCTGGGTGGTTGGAGAGCTATGAATCTTTGGAAATCTCTGTGATGGAAAGTGGATACGCAGTTGAAGAATACACTGAAATCAATAGATTTTTTGGGCACTTCAACAATCGAGGAATATGGGAGTGGGGCAGGAGTGTTGAATACAGCTGTCAATCTCTTTTCATACTCTATTTTCTTGTCTGCTTTTTCACTTCCCCTCCGATCTGTCTATTTTCAACCAGGTTCAAGGCTGTATTGCCCACCTGACATCTGCCAAGAACACACTTTCTCTTCTGTCATCCAGGGAACTCTGGATGTTTTCCCTGCCTTTCTTGGGCGTGATTCTCCGGTCCACCAGCCCCGCTTTCTGGTGCAGCGCTTTCCGCTCCCACAGCCGGCCAATGGGGTTTCCCCATTGTGGCCACCTCACTCGGTCAGGAAACCCGTGGGCGGCAGGATCCTGCCGACGGACAAATTCCGTTGCTTATCTCTGGCTGAACTCTCTTTTCCCTGAAGGCAGCCTGTTGTTGGGCTAATGTTTTGCCCTGTCGACCTTTGGCTCTAACTGACCTGGGTCAGATCCATTCTCTCCCCATTGAGATTAGCTTTCCCCAGTTAATTATTCTACTTTGGCCTGTCCTTGTTCTTTTCCATAACCAACCTAAACCTTACCTTACAATGATCCTGCCGACACTTGGCCCACATCATCCCCAAGAACCGGTGGAGCAGTGCCTCCTTTCCCACTGGACTAGAAACCTATTGCTGTATAAAAGTTTCTTGGAAGCACTCTTTCACCTTTTTGCCCTTTACACTCCTACCATCCCAAATGTCAACTAGTTGCTGTTTGCAAATAATCTAGTAAGAAGTCTGACAACACCAGGTTAGAGTCCAACAGGTCTGTTTCAAACACGAGCTTTCGGAGCACTGCTCCTTCTTCAGGTGAATCATATGTCCATTAATTCACAAAGGACTAAAACCGATCTTTAAAAAATCTTAATTTTTTAAAAATAAATTTAGAGTAACCAATCCCCCCCCCCGCCCAATTAAGAAGCAACTTATTGCCAATTCACCTAGCCTGTACATCTTTTTGGGTTGTGGGGGTGAGACCCATGCAGACACAGTGAGTATGTGCAAATTCCACAAGGACAGTGACCCACAGCCGGGATTGAACCCAGGATCTCGGCGCCATGAGGCAGCAGTGCTAATCACTGTGCCACCCTGCCAGTAGGCAGCAGTGCTAACCACTGTGCCACCCTGCCAGTAGGCAGCAGTGCTAACCACTGTGCCACCCTGC
Source organism: Scyliorhinus canicula (assembly GCF_902713615.1). Classification (NCBI taxonomy): domain Eukaryota; kingdom Metazoa; phylum Chordata; class Chondrichthyes; order Carcharhiniformes; family Scyliorhinidae; genus Scyliorhinus; species Scyliorhinus canicula. Next base: position 3,718,514 of record NC_052165.1, on the reverse strand, counting down.
CAATCGGTGAATCTTGAGTAGCAAGTCCTTTGTCCCAATCATGGTAATATTCATGACAATATGCTTTAATCATTGTTTTGATAGTACCTCGCCAAAGATCCTTGTGTCTATGGATAATCTGCCAAAGCTTTTAACTGTTTTATACCCAAACTACTCATTCTATTTTGAAAAGTTTTAGATGTAAACCCTGATCCAACTGGATCGCCATCAGTAGACCATATGAAATGAAATGAATAGGGCAGCACGGTGGCCTAGTGGTTAGCACAACCGCCTCACGGCGCTGAGGTCCCAGGTTCGATCCCGGCTCTGGGTCACTGTCCGTGTGGAGTTTGCATATTCTCCCCGTGTCTGCGTGGGTTTCGCCCCCACAACCCAAAAATGCGCACATTAGGTGGATTGGCCATGCTAAATTGCCCCTTAATTGGAAAAAGTAATTGGGTAATCTAAATTTATTTTTAAAAAATGAAATGAAATGAAAATGAAAATGAAAATCGCTTATTGTCACGAGTAGGCTTCAATGAAGTTACTGTGAAAAGCCCCTAGTCGCCACATTCCGGTGCCTGTCCGGGGAGGTTGGTACATATAAAGAATAGAGTTCATTTCTCTACCACTACATTAACAGTAATTGTTCTTAAAGGGGGCGGCCTCTGGAATTTGTCATATCAATAATATCAAGCGTCCTGCTTTTGTTTTGGGTCATGGTTTCACAGATTCCACTAATACCTTACCATATGGTTCTCGAAAACTGGAATGGAAAATAAAGGTGTCGGTTTGAATGTGGGTCTCCCACTGTGGCAGGTTTCACAAAACTGCATTGAATTCATGTTAAGGCCTGGCCAATAAAAACGTTTGTTGATCCATGCCCAAGTTTTCTGTATCGCTACATGTTCTGCCGTAGGAATGCCATGTGCTATGCTTAATTTCTGTTTACAATACTTGGGTGGCACCACTACCTGATGAACAACATCCCCTCTTTGTCTGCAGGTCTGTGACAAAGTCTCCACTTTCTCATTAGCATCCCATTTTTAATGTAACAACATTCTGGAAATTCCTCAGCTGATTGTGCTACATCACTTAACGAATAACTGATACTGAAATCTCACAGGTACATAGTTTGGGAGGGTTCTGTGCCTCAGCGCCAATCAGCAACTTCCAGTTCATAACAAGAAATAGTTATTTGGATAAACTTCAAATCTTAAAACTGAATGGGTTATATTTAGAACGAAGAGTACCAAATGAAGCGTTATCTGTAAATTATCAATATACTATAGCTCCACTCTCACCTTTCATTCTTGAACTGTGCAAGATGATATATTTGTGCATCAATTTCCAGGTCTGACCATACGGACTTTAACCTATTTGTTTTCCTGGCATTTTATCCCTGAATCAAATGCAACCAGTGACGAAACCACTGAATTATAATAACACTTTCGACATCTCTGGATACTTGGGTACGTCAACCAATGCTTTTGAAGGATACTTTTCCCAGTATTATGAACTGTAATGAGCTGACAGGCTTTATTCAAAGAATGTTGAGATTCCAACAATCTATGGCATCCAGTACAGCCAGAATCAGACCTGGGGTCTGCATTGACTAAATATGACTCCGTGTCAGGCACTGCATTTAGTAAAGCAAACTTACTTAGTTTTGAAAAGAAAGGAAAAGAGTTCTGCTCCGAATTGATATTCAACGACCTCTGCCAAAAAGTGCAGACATGGATTTTGAAGGGTGGAATGCAGTTCGGCTCTGACAAGAGACACTGTCGTGGTGCAGTGGTTAGCATTGCTGCCTACGGCGCTGAGGACCAGGGTTCGAAGCCCAGCTCTGTGGAGTTTGCACAAACCCTGCGTGGGTTTCACCCCCACAACACAAAGATGTGCAGGATAGGTGGATTGGCCACGCTAAACTGTCCCTTAATTGGAAAAAATAATTGGGTAATCTAAATTTATTTTAAAAAAGAAACACAGTCAAACGGTTTGCCAACAATTACTGTCCAAGCTGACACTTGAAGAATGCCCAATGGGTGGGGGCAAAGTGCTTGAACAGCAATACCTCAAACGGCATTCAACGTCGAAGAAAGGAGTGGCCGAGAGACATGGGAGGGAAAGGGAAGAAAATCAGCAATCTGCAGGTCTCCACAGGACACGACCCTGGCTGAGGCAACACAACCTCAACCCGGCCCAAGTAACTTCTTCAGACCCACAGAGGAACTTAGTTCCCTGTGCAGAACTGCTCCTCCCAACACCACAGCTACTTTAAATTGATACTCCCGAGAGAAAGTTTAAAAAGATTGGTCAAATATATCATGTAGTGCACATGATCAGGAAGCGAACACTTGGGAAAATATTAAAAATTGTAAATACAGTCGCCATGTTTATTGACTGAAGAAATGTTGTAATGGACACTTCATTTATTTTGCAGAGCTACAATAATACCCCGGTTTCTATAATGCATACATTACATTTACTACATTTTACCGTGAAGTCGAATTTAGCATCACAGAAACATAGGAGCAGGAAGAGACCATTTTAATCAGAGATTTTTCTGTCATTCAATAAGATCATCGCTGATTTGTGACATAACCCGTTATACCGGATTTGCCCCATATTCTTCAATACTGCTGGTTAAAATCAATATGTCAACCTTAGATATAAAATTAATACATCCAGCATCAACTGTTTGCAAAAGAGAATTCCAACCTTTACCAGCCTGTGTAACTTCACTCCTTAAAGCCCTAGTTCTAATTTTGGACAACATCCCCATGACTTATTTTCCCCAATCAGCAGAAATAGTTTCTATCGACCCGATCAGTTCCTCTTAAGGTCAAGGCTGTGATTCAGCCATTGCTTTGTGCTCGGTGTGGGTGAATCCCACGAGAGCCCCAAACTGGCTCCGTGTCAGGAGCCAGGCCGATCGAGAATCTCCAAACTCCATCCGCCTAATATCAGCCATTAGGCTCATTAAGATACCTGGACGCCGCTTTCTCACAGAGAAGGTTCGCAAGAATGATCCCTGGAATGAAGAGCTTGTCGTATGAGAAACGGTTGAGGACTCTGGGTCTGTACTCGTTGGGAGTTTAGAAGGATGAGGGGGGATCTTATTGAAACTTATAGGATACGGCAAGGCCTGGATAGAGTGGACATGGAGAGGATGTTTCCATTTGTAGGAAAAACTAGAACCAGAGGGCACCATCTCAGGCTAAAGGGACGATCCTTTAAAACAGAGATGAGGAGGAATTTCTTCAGCCAGAGGGTGGTGAATCTGTGGAACTCTTTGCCACAGAAAGCTGTGGAGGCCAAATCACTGAGTGTCTTTAATACAGAGTTAGATAGGTTCTTGATTAAGGGGATCAGCGGTTATGGGGTGAAGGCAGGAGAATGGGGATGAGAAACATATCAGCCATGATTGAATGGTGGAGCAGACTCGATGGGCTGAGTAACTAATTCTGCTCCTATGTCTTCTGGTCTAATTAGAGGACGACAGATACCACAGTCGTTCGTGGGGTTGGAGGAGATTATGGAGTCATGGAGGAATATAAAATACAAAGGGTGGTACAGTGGTTAGCACTGCTGCCTCTCAGCAGCACGGACCCAGGTTCAAATCCGCCCTTGGGTCACTGTCTACGTGGAATTTGCACGTTCGCCCGGTGTTGTGTGGGTTTCCTCCGGGTGCCCTAGTTTCAACCCACAGTCCAAAGATGTGCAGGTTAGGTGGATTGGCCGTGATAAATTGCCCCTTTGTGTCCCAAAGGATAGGTGGAGTTATGGGGATAGGGTGGGGAGGGGTTCGGTAGTGTGCTCCTTCGGAGGGTGAGTGCAGACCCAATGGACCAAATGGCCTCCTTCTGCAATGTAGGGATTCTAAGGATGGGAATTTTAAAATCAAAAAGTAGATTTTCCACACAAAGCCACAGTGGGCACTATTATTTGGCTGCTGAAAAGCTGTTCAGCTGAAGCACTTGTGCTCACCCCACACAGGGTTAATGATATCCTCATCATTTACTGATCCCAGCCTTCCTTGCTGCCAATTACATTTTTACAACAAATGACTTTAAAACAGCTAAAAGTTGGTCTTCCGGAGCTGCTTAAAAATGTCTTTTGTTTTGGGCAGCACAGTGGTTAGCACTGCTGCCTCACGGTGCCAAGGTCCCAGGTTCGATCCTGGCCCTGGGTCACCGTCCTGGAGTTTGCACATTCCCCCCCATATCTGCGTGGGTCTCACCCCCAACCCAAAGATGTGCAGGGTAGATGGATTGGCCACGTTAAATTGCCCCTTAATTGGAAAAAATGAATTGGGTACTCATTTAAAAAAAAGAGAAGAAATGTCTTGTGTTTCAAGAAACAACTAACAATATAATTAAAGATTCAAGAACCCAATGTTATTCTGGACAATATATTTGTTACTAATTTAACAATCCAACTTTTCACTGTGGTTCTCGATCTTGAGAAATACAATTGTACAAAAGTATTTGGGGATGAATAATAATAATCTTTATTGTCACAGGTAGGCTGACATTAACACTGCAATGAAGTTACTGTGAAAAGCCCCTAGTCGCCACATTCCAGCGCCTGTTCGGGTACACAGAGGGAGAATTCAGAATGTCCAATTCACCTAACAGCACGTCTTTCGGGACTTGTGGGAGGAAACCGGAGCACCCGGAGGAAATCTACGCAGACATGGGGAGAACATGCAGACTCCGCACAATGACCCAAGCAGGGAATCGAACCTGGGGCCCTGACACTGTGAAGCAAAAGTGCTAACCACTGTGCCACCCCACAATGAAGCACAAAATCATTCAAAAATCACATCAGAATAAAAAAATACAGACAGGGGTGGGGCAATGCAAACATCAATGCAACAAATGCTTGTACATGTGCCTGTCTAATTATACCTGGAACTTTTGAGTTTTTGACACACAGCGAAACATACCCTTATCTCACAGGCACTCTGTATTGTACCATTCTATTGAATGTCTGTGAGAATGCTCTTTAATGCTGCCGCCTCACATGGGTTTTATAAGCTGATGAAATTGTTCACCTGCTCCCCCGCAGGAAGCACCAACAATGACCCCCATCCCAGTCTGCATGCAAATGCAGTCAGGCATGCAGAGTGAATGAATGAGAATGCATTGCAGTTTCCCTTATCCAAGGCCTCTTGTGGGCTGGCCAGCAGCAGTGAACAAAGGAATTTTTAAAAAAAGAAACCTTTCCAAACCTAGCATTTTGCCAATTTTATAAAGGGAAAGCCAATGTCTTTCACAATAACCGAGAGGTAAGCTTTATCACTCAGACATTTAAGTATTTAAACGAGGAGGGGGGGGGGGGGGGGGGGGGGGGAAACCTTTCCTTTCCATTTTAACATCTCAGTTAGTCAGATTTTGGCAGCCACTGCAGTTAACTTCCCAGTTAATCAATGCGTGCACCATTCATTCTTTTTGTATTAGGGCCCTTTGAGCAACTTCAAAAACATTCCAAGCCTGAACTTTTGTCTCGAAATGAAAATTTAGCTGCAATTCCAGGGGAGAAAAAAAAAGTTAAACACTTACAATCAGAACGATTTAGAATTCACCAATCTGCACATTTCATGTCCTGTTGAGCTGATGAGAAACACTTTTAACAGCTTAGCCCAAAGATGCCCCAGTGTAAAACAACTTGCTGACCATAAATCCTTTTGCTAAATATACGATAAAATATTTGTGACCCCAGGCTCATTAATATAATTTCCACCACTACAGCTGAAACGGTTTGGGGGCAGCACGGTGGCGCAGTGGGTTAGCACTGCTGCCTCACAGCACCGAGGTTCCAGGTTCGATCCTGGCCCCGGGCTACTGTCCGTGTGGAGTTTGCACATTCTCCCCGTGTCTATGTGGGTTTCGTCCCCACAACCAAAAAATGGGCAGGGTAGGTGGATTGGCCGCGCTAAATTGCCCCTTAATTGGAAAAAAATTAATTGGGTACTCGAAAATTATTTTAGAAACAAAGAAATCTGTTTCAACTTCCAGTGGCAGCGTGTGGAGGGGAGGTCGCATGTTGGGTGGCTCATGTTTGAGGCTTGTTTTTAGGAGTTTTAAAGTCCGGTCCTAGGGGCAATTTACGAATGATTAGATGTAGGAAGGTATAACATTGGCAAAGAATGGCAAAAGGTTCAAGGAAAACAGCCGTGAAGAAAGGAGGGAGTGTTCACTGTCGAGTCAGAGGGCCAGCCAGGAAGCTGGCAAGCTGGTGGAGGCTGGGCCGCCGGGGGGGGGGGGGGGGGGGGGGGCTGCCGGGTGGGGCTGCCGGGTGGGGCCGCGGGGGGGGGGGGGGGGATCAATACTGGCTGAGGTTCCTTCGAGAGGAAGCGCAAGGGGATTCTGGGATGTTTTAGCCTTTGCCTCGTTGATCGCCCGAAATCGAATTCTATTGGGCTGGGGGGGGGGGGGGGGGGGGGGGAATCTGTTGGCAGTTTTTAAACACTTGAGAAAGTGAAGTTTGAGTTGAGGGGAAGGATGGAAGGATTCTACAATTTAAGGGCTTTGTTTATTATGCACTTCAAGAGTTAGACAACATGGAAAATTGGGGGGTGGTGGGTGGTGGACTGTGTATGTTGTTGGTGGCTACGTATGGGGGGGAATTGTGGGTTTCGGATTGCTTTTCTTTGATGTTTGTATTGAAATTGTTGAGAGTTGTTTAGGGGTTGGTGGGAGGAAGGGATTGTTGGCCAGGGGATTGACATTGTATTTGTTACAGCCGATTGTTGGTGGGTGTAAATTTAGATGAAAATGTTGAAAAGGAGAATAAAAAAATCTTTTTTTAAAACAAATCTGTTTCACCACATTTTCAGACTACAACACACATTATCGCTGTTGGCCACCTGATTACATATACCTATCTGTCTTATTGTGCCTGCTTCCATTTGACACAACAGATTGTCTGAAAATCCTTTAAAATATGCAGCAATAATCTGAAGTGCAAGGCCAATTTCAATACAACATTTCCCGCACTCAGGTTCTTCAATGCAACTCCATCATCATGCAGCTCGGTACAACTCATTTCACCTTGTTCCATTCTGACCCATTCAATCATAACCAGATGTCACTTCCAAAGGCTGCTCGTCCTAATCCTGCACTGTTACCTTGTGTCTCCCAAGGAATTATCGTTAGCCCAGCTCCTATTTCTCATCTACATGCTGCCCCTCGGTATCATTCAAAAACACAGCATTGATTTTTACATGTACCGTAAGATTTAAGAGCAGAATTAGGTCATTCAGCCCATCAAGTCTGCTCCGCCATTCGATCTTCGCTGATATGTTCCTCATCCCCATTCTCCAGAATAAAGGGCTGACATTATGGCTCTCACTATGGTGTGAGCACCTCAGCGTCTGGTATTTTGACTTCCCATCTGATCTTTTCGAAGCTTTTGAAGGCAGCTCAAGTGAAAGTGGTTGAGATTCTTGGTTTGGAGCTATTATCCAGTCCACGTGTAGAGCAGAGTGGGGAGGATTATTGCTCTGCAGAGTTCATTTGTTAAACGGCCGTACTCCTCTTTGTTCCCAGTCTGAAGTCCAAAAGCCTGCCGAAGGCTACACTTACTTTGGCAATTCTTGCATGAGTCTTGCCATCAATATTGGCAGCACGTGAGTGTGCGTTGTCAGAATGTCTGACACTTACCTACCAAAGCAAAATTTCCTTGGAGAGCTTGAATATGGGGTGCACTCTAAAGGCTTCGTGTAGGAGTTTTGATATAGGCTTCACGTCCTGGGAGAGGTTCACCCAGGATCACTCCACCGGGTGCAAATCAAATAGAAACGGTGCTGCCTCTTTCGAAAGAAAGCTCACATCAGAGACAGAAAATCCAAGCAGAGGAAATTCCAAACTAGCAACTCTCCCAATTGTTTGTGGCACCCGGCCTTATTTACAATAGTACCTTCCAGGCACAGGTCAGTAATCTCAGTCCCCTGCGTATCTATCAGAAACCTCGCAAACAGCCCAGGCAATGAACATGGTCTTCTTCTTGGAGGACTATTACGAGCAAGAATGAAATTGCATGCGGAGTTTCAATTAATCTTCATAGAAGGACGGACAGATACGCAAACAAGGCTAAAGCCTAGGAATTAATTATGGGCCAGCCCTTCAGCGAGGTATGGAGCATGGTACAGGCAGACTAAGACAACAGCATGGGCAAGGGGTGGGGTAGGGGGAGCTGGAATTCCCTAAAGCTCAGGAAAACAGATACAGCTTAGTCACTGATAAATCCAACAGGGAATACCGGCAGATATTATTCAAAGTTGTTAGAATGTGAAACTTGCTACCAAATGGAATCATTTCAACTAAGTAGCATTGACGAAATAGTATTGATGCACTGAAGTCGAAACTAGACAAGTGAATGAGAGAAAGGGACAGAAGGTTATGCTGACATGGTAAAATGAGGACGGGTGGGAGAAGGTGCTTGCGGAGCGGGGAGTGGGAAAGGGGAAGGGAAGATATGAAATTATCACGACACACTTTCACACCTGTGGGCACATTAGGAGCAAAGAAAGGGCAGTGGAACATTTTTCTAAAATATGTACCTCAAGTTTCTAAACACTAGCATCTCTATTTGTCAGAGCTATGGAGTGTGATCCTCCTGAAACTGGTTTTTAGACCAAAGATCATTCAAAGATTTGTCAGACTATCAAAAAATGTAAATAAATTTAGTGTACCCAATCTTTTTTCCAATTAAGGGGCAATTTAGCGTGGCCAATTCACCTACCCTGCACATCTTTGGGTTGTGGGGGTGAGACCCACGCAGACACGGGGAGAATGTACAAAACTCCACGGGGACAGTGACCAGGGAGCGGGATCGAACCCGGGTCTTCGACGCTGTGAGGCCGCAGTGCTAACCACTGTGCCACCGTGCTGCCCCAGCCAGGCTATCAAACAAAAGGCACGCATGTTGCATTCATGTCAAATATCCTAATGTTTCATAATGGCTTATTTCAGGCCTCACAATTTCAAACAGAAGTCCATCAGCAAAAAAAGCACTGAGCAATTGGAAGCTTTGAATTTGTTCATAGGTAAGAATGCAAGAACACATTGACTGCTACAGGCAAAGTAATCAGCCCTAACTGATCACAGCAGGAGGGTTTTAGAAGGCTTGGGTAATTAATAGAATACTTACTAAGCTATTTGTACAATGGAGTAATTATAGTACAACTGCCAAAAGAATGCCTTCCTCCTCACTCATCTTGTTAAGCCTCCTGTGGGAGCAGAGCTGCTTGTGCGCAGACCTACAATAATTATACAGCCACGGAGAACCAGAGTTCACACATATTTCAAGCTGTAAATCACATGATTTTGACTCGCCCTTAAAATCTTACAGTATGGGCACACAATGCCCGGTGTGGAGTTGGAAACTTTAAGCCAATATCATTAAAAGTAAAACTTTACAAGGCCAGCATGCTCGTCATTCCCAACCATTAAAATTAGAGATATTAAATAAAACTCACACTTCCTACATTTATAAGACAACCATGACACATTATCTTTAATATGCCAGGATGTCGGAGATTTTAAAACAGAAAATGCTGGAAATACTCAGCAGACTGGCATGATCTGTAGAGCGAGTATTGAAGACTGGGCGTATGACGGAGATGCACGTTGGGACCCTGCGGAGTCCTGATGCGCAAACCTACATGGAAAATACCCCGGAAACTTCAACTTCACATGGGTAATTCCCCTACTCATCACCCTGTCTTTGATTCGGAGTTCGAGTCAAGAGACTTTGAACAGTTCTGATGTACTCGAATAATTACCCAGGAAATGTTAAGACAAATTAAAACTTAGTCTAACTTCTGGATAACTAGACAATTGACATCACCCCCCTCCAACAGAATCCGACTATCCTCTCTCTCTCTCTCTCTCACAAAACTAGGTTAAATCCAACAGGTTTGTTTGAAATTTCTAGCTTTCGGAGCACAGCTCCTTCATCCACATTGCAGTTTAAATACGATACCACGTCACAGAGGAAGTTCTGGACATTAGAATAAAGTTGAATGTATGTGGGTATAACAAGTTTTTTTTTTATTCTTTCAGAGGACTTTGGCAAGTTGCCCATCCATAATGGCCTTGGAGAAGTCAGTGGTCCATCTTGTATGCTTCAGCCTGCACCACTGTGCTGTCAAGAAGGAAGTTCCAGAGTTTTAACCCAGTGTCAGTGAAGGAACAACAATATAGTTCAAAGTTAAGGTGATATTTGGCTTGGAGGGAAATCGCCAGTTGGTGTTTCCTTGCACCTGCTGCCCTTATCCTTATAGATAGTAGTGATTACAGGTTTGGAAAGTACAGAAGGAGACTTGAAAAGTAGATGCTGTGCATCTTGCACTTGGTACAAACCTCTGCCAGTGTGTGTTACTGGTAGAGGGTATGCAAATCGAATGGGCAGCTTTGTCCTGGATATTGTTGAGCTTCTGGAGTGTTGTTAGGGCTGCACCCATCCAGCCCTGATTTGTGCCTTGTAGGTGATGGACAGGCTTTGGAGAGTCAGGAGGTGAGTTACTCGCTGCAGGATTCCCAGCATCGATCTGCTCTTTTAGCCACAGTATTTACACAGCTAGTCCAGTTCAGTTTCTGGTCAATGGTGACCTCCCCAGGATGTTGATGTGGAGATTTCAACGATGGCAATGTCATTGAATGTCATGGGAAGATGGTGAGATTTTCTCTTGCTGCCCATTAACCTCTGTCGTGGGGAAGATGCTCGAGTCTATTATCAAGAAAGAGATAGGAGGGCACCTCGATAGAAATTGTCCCATTGAACGGACGCAGCATGGATTCATGAAGGGCAGGTCATGCTTGACGAATCTCTTGGAATTCTATGAAGACATTTCGAGCAAGGTAGACAAAGGGGACCCAGTGGATGTGGTGTACCTAGATTTCCAAAAGGCCTTTGACAAGGTACCGCACAAGAGGCTGCTGCATAAGATAAGGATGCATGGTTTTAAGGGTAGAGTACTAGCATGGATAGAGGATTGGTTGTCTAACAGGAAACAAAGAGTGGGAATAAATGAGTGCTATTCTGGCTGGCAATCAGTGACGAGTGGTGTGCCTCAGGGATCGGTGTTGGGACCACAATTATTTACAATTTATGTAGACGATTTGGAGTTGGGAACTACGTGTAAGGTATCCAAGTTTGCAGATGACACAAAGGTGTGTGGCAGAGCAAAGTGTACTGAGGACTGTAAAACCTTACAGAGGAACATTGACACATTGAGTGAGTGTGCAAAGGTCTGGCAGATGGAGTATAATGTCAATAAGTGTGAAGTCATGCATTTTGGTAGGAGTAACAATAGAACGGATTATTACTTAAATGGTAAAAAGCTGCAGCGTGTTGCTATGCAGAGGGACCTGGGTGTACTTGTGCATGAGTCACAGAAGGTTGGTCTGCAGGTGCAACAAGTAATTAGGAAGGCAAATGGAATTTTGTCCTTCATTGCGGAGGGGATTGAGTTTAAAAGTAGAGAGGTAATGTTGCAGTTGTACAAGGTGCTGGTGAGGCCACACCTGGAGTAGTGTGCGCAGTTTTGGTCTCCACACTTGAGAAAGGATGCGCTAGCACTAGAGGGGGTGCAGAGGAGGTGCACTAGGCTGATTCCGGAGTTGAGGCGGTTATCGTATGAGGAGAGGCTGAGTAGATTGGAATTATATTCACTGGAATTCAGAAGGTTGAGGGGGGATCTAATAGAAACATATAAAATTTTGAAGGGAATGGATAAGATAGAAGTAGAAAGGATGTTTCCACTGGTAGGTGAAAGTAGGACAAGAGGGCATAGCCTCAAGATTAGGGGGAGCAGATTTAGGACTGAATCAAGGAGGAAATTCTTCACTCAGAGGGTGGTGGTTAAAGTATGGAATTCCCTACCGAAAGGAGTAGTAGACGCTACTTCATTGAATATATTTAAAGATAGGGTAGATGTTTTTTTGAAAAATAAAGGAATTACGGGATATGGCGAGAATGCGGGTAAGTGGTTCTGAGACCACGAAAAGATCAGCCATGATCTTATAGAATGGCGGAGCAGGCTCGAAGGGCCAGACGGTCTACTTCTGCTCCTAGTTCTTATGTTCTTATTGCCTAGCACTTTGTGGCACAAATATATGTTGCCACTTACCAGCCCGAGCCTGAATATTGTCCAGGTCTTGCTACATATGGACAGTTTGCTTCAGTGCCTAAGGAATCACAAATGGTGCTGAACATTGTGCAAACATCCCATCCCATCTGGCCTCATAATGGAGGGAATTTGAAGAGGGTTGGGCCGAGGTCACGATCAGTTTTATCTTCATGATCTCTGTAAGACAACTCACCGCAACATTTTACCCCAAAATTTACTACAATAAAGTGAGAATATCATCCCAACCCAAAGTACAGAAATCTGTTCCATATGTAAGCCCAGTACAGATTCACCCCAAAACAAATACAGGTCAGAAGACTTCGGCCAGATCTTAAGGGCGCGATTCTCCGCTCCCCACGCCGGGTGGGAGAATCGCGGGAGGGCCGGGCGATTAATTTCACGCCCCCTGGCGCCCCCCGCGATTCTCCCACTCCCCGCTCGGAAGAATCGCCCATTTTCACGGCGACCTGCGATTCTCCGACCCGGATGGGCCGGGCGGCCTGCCGTTCGTGACCGTTTCACGACGGCGGCTACCACACCTGGTCGCTGCCGTCATGAACATGGGCGTCAAAGTGCCGTTTGAAGCTTGTGGGGGGCGGAGAGGGGAGTGAGCACCACGGCCGTGCTCGGGAGGGGACTGGCCCGCGATCGGTGCCCACCGATCGTCAGGCCGGCGTCTCAAAGCGACGCACTCTTTCCCCTCCGCCGCCCCGCAAGATCAAGCCGCCATGTCTTGCGGGGCAGCGGAGGGGAAGACGGCCACCGCGCATGCACGGGTTTGAGCCGTCAGCCGTCGTGACATCAGCCGCGCATGCGCGGCTTGGAGCCGGCCAACCTGTGCATGCGCGGCTGACGTCACATGGGCGCCGCCGTTGCGTCATTCTCGGCGCATCGCCTTGACGATAACGGAGAGCCACTCATAGCCCCCCGGGTGGGGGTGAATATGGTGAGAGGAGCGGCCTCCGAGGCCGTCGTGAAACTCGGCCGCGTTCACGACGACCTTCCCGATTTTTCCCGGGAGCGGAGAATTCCGCCCACGGTTTTGGAACATAGAGTTGAGAGTGTCATATAGCACAGTAAAGTCCTTCGGTCCATCGTGTCTGCACCCGTCAAAAACAACCACCCAACTATTCTAATCCCATTTTCCCGCACTTGGCCCATAGCCGTGTCTGCCCTGGGATCGCAAGTGCACATCTAAATACTTCTTAAGTGTTATGAGGGTCGCGGCCTCCACCCCCCCTTTCAGGCAGCGAGTTCCAAACTCCCACCACCCTCTGGGTAAAAAAGATTTTCCTCACAGCCCCTCTTAACCTCCTGCCCCTTTCCTTAAATCTATTCCCCCTGGTCATTGATCCCCCAACCAAGGGAAACAAATTGTTCCCCCTCAATTTTATACATCTCAATCATGTGCCCCTCAGTCTCCTTTGCTCCGAAGGAAAACAGCCTCTGTATATCCAATCTCTCTTTGTAGCTAAAACTCTCCAGCCCGGGCAACATCCTGGTCAATCCCCTCTGCACCCTTTCCAGTGGCTATCACATCCCTCCTATAATGTGGATTCCAGAACTGTGCACACAATACTCTTGCTTTGGCCTAACCAACATTTTATAGAATTTCAGCATCACCTCCCTGCTCTTAAACTCGATGCCTCAGCTAATAAAAACAAGTATACCATATGCCTCTTAACCACTGTATCCACCTGCTTTGCTACCCTAAGGGACAACTGTACATGTACACCAAGATCCCTCTGACCCTCGGTGCTTCCCAGGGACCTGCTGTTTATCCTGTATTCCTTTGACTTGTTTGTACTGCCCAAGTGCATCACCTCACTTATCCCGATTGAATTCCATTTGCCACTGATCAGCCCATCTGACCAGCCCATCTATATCCTCCTGTAATCCAAGGTTATCCTCCTCACTATTTACCTTTCACAGCACCTGCAAACTTACTGACCAACCCTCCTACATTCATATAAGAACACAAGAACTAGGAGCAGGAGTAGGCTATCTGGCCCCTCGAGCCTGCTCCGCCATTCAATGAGATCATGGCTGATCTTTTGTAGACTCCGCTCCACTTTCCGGCCTGAACACCATAACCCTTAATCCCTTTATTCTTCAAAAAACTATCTTTATCTTAAAAACATTTAATGATGGAGCCTCAACTGCTTCACTGGGCAAGGAATTCCATAGATTCACAACCCTTTGGGTGAAGAAGTTCCGATTAAACTCAGTCCTAAATCTACTTCCCTTTATATTGAGGCTATGCCCCCCTAGTTCCGCTTTCACCCGCCAGTGGAAACAACCTGCCCGCATCTATCCTATCTATTCCCTTCATAATTTTATATGTTTCTATATGATCCCCCCTCATCCTTCTAAATTCCAATTAGTGCAGTCCCAGTCTACTCAACCTCTCCTCGTAATCTAACCCCTTCAGCTCTGGGATTAACCTAGTGAATCTCCTCTGCACATCCTCCAGTGCCAGTACGTCCTTTCTCAAGTAAGGAGACCAAAACTGAACACAATACTCCAGATGTGGCCTCACTAACACCTTATACAATTGCAGCATAACCTCCCTAGTCTTAAATTCCATCCCTCTAGCAATGAAGGACAAAATTCCATTCGCCTTCTTAATCACCTGCTGCACCTGTAAACCAACTTTTTGCAACTCATGCACCAGCACACCCAGGTCTCTCTGCACAGCAGCATGCTTTAATATTTTATCATTTAAATAATAATCCCTTTTGCTGTTATTCCTACTAAAATGGATTCACATTTGTCAACATTGTATTCTATCTGCCAGACCCTAGCCCATTCACTTAACCTATCCAAATCCCTCTGCAGACTTCCAGTATCCTCTGCACTTTTTGCTTTACCACTCATTTTAGTGTCATCTGCAAACTTGGACACATTGCCCTTGGTCCCCAACTCCAAATCATCTATGTAAATTGTGAACAATTGTGGGCCCAACACGGATCCCTGAGGGACACCACTAGCTATTGATTGCCAACCAGAGAAACACCCATTAATCCCAACTCTTTGCTTTTTATTAATTAACCAATCCTCGACCTCTAAGGGTACTACTTTACCCTTAATGCCATGCATCTTTATCTTATGCAGCAACCTTTTGTGTGGCATCTTGTCAAAGTCTTTCTGGAAATCCAGATATACCACATCCATTGGCTCCCCGTTATCTACCGCACTGGTAATTTCCTCAAAAAAAATCCACTAAATTAGTTAGGCACGACCTGTCCTTTATGAACCCATGCTGTGTCTGCCTAATGGGACAATTTCTATCCAGATGCCTCGCTATTTCTTCCTTGATGATAGATTCCAGCATCTTCCCTACTACCGAAGTTAAGCTCACTGGCCTATAATTACCCACTTTCTGCCTACCTCCTACTTTAAACAGTGGTGTCACGTTTGCTAATTTCCAATCCACCGGGACCACCCCAGAGTCTAGTGAATTTTGGTAAATCATCATTAGTGCATCTGCAATTTCCCTAGCCATCTCTTTTAGCACTCTGGGATGCATTCCATCAGGGCCAGGAGACTTGTCTACCTATAGCCCCATTAGCTTGCCCATCACTACCTCCTGAGTGATAACAATCCTCTCAAGGTCCTCACCTGTCATAGCCTCATTTCTATCAGTCACTGGCACGTTATTTGTGTCTTCCACTGTGAAGACCGACCCAAAAAACCTGTTCAGTTCCTCAGCCATTTCCTCATCTCCCATTATTAAATATCTCTTCTCATCCTCTAAAGGACCAATATTTACCTTAGCCACTCTTTTTTGTTTTATAGATTTGTAGAAACTTTTACTATCTGTTTTCTGATAATCGGTAAATATTCGAGAGGTAATGAACTACTGTGGAGATGGAAAGAAAAGTACTGATTCAGGTTGAGAAACACATACATGTAATCTCTGTTGTTCCTCAAAGTTGCAGCTCAAACATGTATCTCACCATTGAAATAGTTCCGAAAGGTGAACAGGTGTTATTTTGGGGAACAGGCAGTGCGGACTAAATAATCGCTGTCCCAATCTCATGGTGCACCATCTCAAGTTGCTCACAGAAACCATCAATATTGTGCAGGCGTTTAATTTTCACACCCTCCTCACTCCTCGCCATGAAAAATTGTCCAAAATTCTATGATTAACCTAGGACAAAAGTTCGGCGCAACATTGTGGGCCGAAGGGCCTGTTCTGTGCTGTATTTCTCTATCTATCTCTATCTCACTCCTTTGAGCTGATATGGCCACACGGGATGAATAGATCAGAAACCAAAAAGGCCACACACAAACACTGGCAAAACCTAAGGTACCACTGTGTATGCACAGGCAAATTTATCTATCTTCTACAATAATATCCCAGATTTCAGAGGAATTCAGAACATTAAGTGAATGAGGTTGTATTGAGTGCCTCACGCAAGATTATTAAAAGCATATTGGTCATCGAAAAAGAGAATTCCTGCAGTGCAGGCCATTCGACCCATCAAGACTACTCTCTGAAAACAGCACCCATCCAGGCCCACTCCGCCCTCGTGTAAACTCATAGCCTAACCAGCACATCTTTGGGCACTAAGGGGCAATTTAGCATAACCATTCCACCTAACCAGCACATCTTTGGACTGTGGGAGGAAACCAGAGCACTCTGAGGAAACCTACGCACACACGGGGAGAACGTGCAGACTCCACACAGACAGTCACCCGAGGCCGGAATCAAATCTGGGCCCCTGGCGCTGTGAGGCAGCAGTGCTAACCACCGTGCCACCTTAATTGGGTCCAATAATCCTGAAGCCTTAATTTTGAGCACTTGGGAGTAGAGGATTTTACTGAGGGATACATAACAATCTAGTTATTTCTACCTGGGAGCTTGCAGAATTCCATTTTCTTTGAAATAAAATATTGTGCTTCACTTCATCTTCTAAAAGTAGCTTCTTCCCATTTTTTAAAATTGGACTGGAGGATAGTAACTCCATTAACTAGTGGACTGCACATTCCCAATGGAATACGTCTTTAGGCTTGGTAGAGAGCAACAGATACACCAATTATTGTGTCGCACTTTGCTTGCCAGTGGTGGCCTGTGGAAAGGCATAAATATGCAATTCTCTTTTTTAAATTTAGAGTACCCAATTCATTTTTTCCAATTAAGGGGCAATTTAGCGTGGCCAATCCGCCTACTCTGCATATTTTTGGGTTGTGGGGGCGAAACCCACGCAAACACGGGGAGAACGTGCAAACTCCACACAGACAGTGACCCAGAGCCGGGATCGAACCTGGGACCTCAGCGCCACCGCGCTGCCCTTTCTTATCTCACTTTTGATGTGTTTCCAAAGGAAAATCTTTTTTGTTTTTTATTTTATTTATTTTTTTTAAAGTGAGATAAGAAAGCACTGCTTCCAGTAGAAAATTACATTAAGTATAGACACCCAGAGTCTTGCTTCGTATGTAGAAAGCCGTGGCTTTGAATTATCCAGTCAGCCTCACTTGTGGAAATATTGATTACCCTTGATCAATGGCTAGGACTTGGATAACGTAAAACATAAAGCATGAAGTTACAGGTTCATGTCGGCTCTACTTAACTCGCCAATAGAGCTTACATGTCAGTGTTATTTATCCGATACAAGATCTGCTATGTAGAATTCATAGTCGCAGCGCATTGAATTTCATGGCATATTTACGATTTCAGAATTGGAGTGAATATTTACACCACCATAGTTTCTAGTCAAAGGGAAATACATTTCTGAGGATGACCTTCCATTATTTTAATATTTCCAAGACAACAATCACACAGTGGATCACTTAGTTGTCCAATGTAAACTACATTAAAATCACAGCATAACATGGAAACCGATCATTTGACTGCTCGAGCTGGCATTGATATCTTGCTCCATGAGCTGCAGAGTGCAATCTTCCTTTTTTTGCTCACTTCCCATACTTTGGAGTATAAATTTTTCAACATACTTCAAATTCCTGGTTACACTTTTTTGATACTTTTGGCTGCATTATACTCTGAAACGTAACACATTGGATGAAGATATTATTGTCCTGATAGACTCGGAATTATGTGGCGAGTAACTCGCCTCCTGATTCCTCAAAGCCTGTCCACCATCTACAAGATACAAGTCAGGAGTGTGATGGGACACTCTCCACTTGCCTGGCTGAGCGCAGCTCCAACAACACTCCAACCACAGAGGCTCAACACTCTCCAGGGCAAACCCAGCTTGCTTGATTGGCATCTCATCCACCACCTTAAACATTAACTCCCTTCACCACTGGTGCACGGTGGCAGCCGTGTACATCATCGGCAAGATGCACTGCAGCAACTCACCAAGGCTCCTTCAACAGCACCTTCCAAACCGGCAGCCTCTACCACTGAGAAAAGCAAGGGCAGCAGGCACCTGGGTACACCTGAAAGTTCCCTTCCAAGCCACAGATCATCCTGACCTAGAAATATACCGTTGTTCCTTCATGGCCGCAGGGTCAAATTGTTGGAACCGCGTGTACCTACGGACACATGAACTGCAGCAGTTCAAGAAGACAGCTCACCAGCACCTTCAAGGGCAATTGGCAATGGGCAACAAATACTGCCCTAGCCAGTGATGCCAAATCCTGTGAAAGAATTTTTTAAAACCAGCATCAGTGGAATGATAGTAAGAATCTGACAACAGAAGCAATGGACAGTGGGAGTCACTGCTTGAAATGTTTGACTTCAGCAAAAAACTTTATTGGCCTAAATTACACAGGGTGCTCAATGAATAAAGTGCATCGCATGACTTTCGGTACTTGCAGGTGCGGGATTTCATACGTAGACAGGTCCCGTCCTTTCCACGCCTTCCACCAAGGGGGATCCAGGACAGGGTAATTTCCAGGGGTGAGGTAGGAGAGGGGAGAGTCTCAGATATTTACAAGGAGCTTATGGGAGCGGAGGACACAGGGACCGAGGAACTGAAACACAAGTGGGAGGAGGAGCTTGGTGGGGAGTTGGAGGGAGGCGTATGGGCAGACGCTCTGAGGAGGATAAATGCAACTGCAACATGTGCCAGGCTCGGCCTGATTCAGTTCAAGGCGGTTCACCGGGTCCACATGATGGTGGCCCGGATGAGCACATTCTTTGGGTTGGAGGACAAGTGTGCTAGATGTGGGGGAGGACCAGCGAACCATGTCCACATGTTCTGGGCGTGTCCAATACTGGCAGGGATTTGCAGATGTCATATCCCGGGTACTGAAAACAAGGGTGGCGATGAGTCCAGAGGTAGCGATATTTGGGGTGTCAGAAGGCCCGGGCATCCAGGAGGGGATAGAGGCCGACGTTGTGGCCTTTGCTTCCCTGATAGCCCGGCGACAAATACTGTTGGCCTGGAGGGACTCAAAGCCCCCAAGGACCGAAGTATGGCTGTCGGACATGGCAAGCTTTCTCAGCTTGGAGAAGATCAAGTTCGCCTTACGAGGATCACTATCAGGGTTCGCCCGGAGGTGGCAACCATTCATCGACTTCTTCGCGGGGAACTAATCGGGAGCGGGGGCGGGGGCGGCGGGGGGGGGGGGGGGGGGGGGGGGGGGGGGGGGGGAGGATAGGTGGGTCTATCTGCGAGAGTGGTACTTTTATTTGCACTATGTTTTTTGTAATTGGTATCTGCACACTAATGTATATTGTTACTGTTTACAATGCCAAAAATACCTCAATAAAATTGTTTTTAAAAAAGTGCATCGCAAAGAAGGTGCCAAAGTTGGGCATTTGATGCAAGTAAAATATCAGTTACGGAGGGATATAGAGGTGCTTTTTGTCTCTGATGTCTATTGTGCCAGGGTGGAGGCAGTAAATATTAATGTTTTTGTCAGTATTTTGGTGCTTAATGTAAGCTAGCGTTAAGCTGATTAAAAATTTGCAACACAAAATGTAGATATAAATAATATAGCCTAATTTACGGCAGGTTGTATGCCTGAATTAAAGTTGTAGCATGTTCTATACCAGGGGTGGGCAAACTTTTCCGTGCAAGGGCCACATTCAGAAATTCACAATTCACAAAGGGCCGCATAGTATATTAAGTAAAATAATTACTTCACCCGGTTATGATTCTGGGCGCCTCATATAGAACATAGAACAGCACAGAACAGGCCCTTCGGCCCTCGACGTTGTGCCGAGCAATGATCACCCTACTCAAGTCAACGTATCCACCCTATACCAGTAAGTAACCCAACAGCCCCCCCGCATTAACCTTAAAAAAATTTAAAAAAAAAAAAAAAAAATTTTTAAAAAAAATTTTTTTTTTTTTTTTTTTAATGACTTGGTGGGCCGCAGAAATACCTTTGGCGGGCCGCATGCGGCCCGCGGGCCGTAGTTTGCCCACCCCTGTTCTATACTGTATACTTCACCCCCTGTCTATGTACTTTCATTATATACCCTCATGTATTTATCGTATGTTCTATGTTCTGATGTATGGAACAATCTGCCTGGACTGTACGCAGAACAGTACTTTTCACTGTACCTCTGTGCATGTGACAATAAAATCTAATCTGAATCTGATCTAATCCCCCATTCACCGGCCAGGGTGAATTGCCTTTGTGTCTGCTTTATCAAGCCCCCTTCAGAATCTTGCCTGTTTCATTGAGATCAGCAATCACTCTTCCAAACTTCAGAGTATGGCCCAAGCTACTCAGCCCCTGATCGGAGAACAAACCTCTCACCCATGGACCAATCTACTTTCACTGTACTGCCTCAATTACCCTTTGTTAAAATAAGGAGACCAAAACTGCACACACTGCTCCCGGTGTGGTCTGGCTAAAGCACCATACACTGATGCACGGGAATTGGAGCACTGGAATAGGCAAGTCTTGCCACGGAAGGTCAACATGCCATTTGCCTTCCGAATTGCTTGCTGATCTGCACAGTAACTTTGGAGTTCCTCGAACGAGTGAAGCCAAGTCTTCTGAACTTCAACACTTACAAGTCTTACGCCTTTTAAAAAGTATTCTGCTTTTCTAACCTTACGATAAGAAGTAACAGTGCGGTCGAGTCAGGCTCCACCCGAGCTGGGCTGGGATCAGGGTCTGAGTGGGAAACTAACGGGACAATCAGAAAAACTTTAAACTGGCAAAATGGGAGAGGACTACCAGTGTCTGCGTGGGTCTCACCCCCGCAGCCCAAAGACGTGCAGGGTAGGTGGATTGGTCATGCAAAATTGCCTCTTCATTGGAAAAGAGGAACTGAATGCTCTAAATTTATTTTTAAATTGCAGAAACTCGGTTTGTAGTCCCTGGAATTTGGTTAAGGGGTGATTTGATCAAAGTTTTCAAGAGGAACAGAGAACCAAACACAGAAAATTCTGGCCAATCACAGCAGGTCTGACAGCATCTGTGGCGAGCGAACGGAGCTAAAGTTTCGAGTCTGGATGACAGCTCTCTTCTTTCTTACTAAATAGCAGAACAGGCGAGAGGCTGAATTGCCTGCTCCTTGTTCTCATGTTCACAGCAGAAAAACAGCAAAAAATACTTTTTTGTGTGTGCCTGCATGTGCCAAAATACAGAGCTGAACAATTTCAACAAGTTGGACTGAAATTACATTCCAGCCCTCTTGTTCAGCTGCAGTGCGAATGGAAGTGATTAACCAGCTAGCTACAAAACACAAGGGGAAAGAGCTCCCGTGTCTCTACAAACCATGCAGGATGTCTGACTCTCTCCGCCAGATGATGACAAAAACACCAGCTCAAACTGCTTTGGCTCAGTTCCAACAGTTGTTTGCATACAGTGTACTTTCAAAGGGAATAGTTTAAACAGAACCAGACTGCAAGTCAACTTCAACTTAATTCCTCAAATAGTTGCCTACAGGAGTGAACATGGCTGCTGGCTACAGCAAATGGAATATCACAAGACACTTTCTTTCCTCCTCAAAAGTGAATCGTGCCGACAAAGATTTCTGCCTCGCTAACTGGACCACATGTAGCATCCAAATTATAACTCTTAATCCATTCATTTAACTTCTTAAAACATTTATTGGTGTTCTGCTCCACCATGCATGCGTGCAGTATTTACTTACAATATCTAACTGACTGCAAAGATTTATCAAATTGAGGCAGGATGATGTTTGGATGCTGGGGAGTGCGATTCCGAAAAACACTTCAGGATCTCCACCCACTCAATCTCAGTGCTTTTTCCAGAAACAGAGTGAATGACAGTTCAGATCTCTTTCAATGTTGTCCCCAGCAACCTAAAGCTACACAATGTGGACTGATCACGGAGTTGTCCCAGGATGGATTTACATTGTAACCATGTTATGGGCCAACTATTTGAAACACAGAAGATTCAAACAATAACAGTTCACTCAAGAGTGAAGCCACCTCTGAGGGGCGCCTGCTTGGTCGACTCAATTTCACTCCAGTCAGGTTCACAGGAGGAGAGGGACGTCACAGCATGCCAGGTGCTGACTTCAGCCAGTTTGCCTCTTCTTTGTGAAAACGGAAAATCCAACCTCACACATGTAGGTAGTCGTGAAGGGCAATAACAACACAATGTTACTGGATACACCTGGGGAGATGATATTTATCATGGGCTTTCGTTGTGTTTTTTGTGTTATCACAGTTCAGGTACAGCAGCAAATTCTTTTCTTTTGGAGTCAGCTATGAGTTAATAACAGAATCTGGGGTTCGCCCACCATTTCTCCTTTAAAATCTGAAACATTTTCTCTCATTCTCTAGTACTTCCCTGCCTATAACACACGGGCAGCATCCCTATTTGCAGTGGCACAATTGTCAAATACACAACTCAAGAAATCTTTATACTGCTTTGTTCCAGAGTGAAGTATCTTCTTTGTAGGCTGTTAACCAGAGGCCCTGTACAGAACCAACACTCGCACCGCTCTGTCCTGCCCTGGGCTCTCCCTGGCAGCTCTCTCTGGCAGATTCATTGTGAGGTCCTGTCCAGTAGGTACACTGCCTATTTGTGTCTCTGGCCATCTCTTACTTTTAAGAAAGGATTTATCTTTACAGTCCTCTTGTCGTGCTTGCCAGCAGCTAGAAAATGGAAGAAGCTGCCCTCTGTGATTCGACATCAAAGCACATACATAGGGCGCTAGACGTTAAGTGTACGTCCAGGGCATGTGACCTGCTCACAGCTGCCATTTATGGCCGCATTCTCAATAAAAATGCCAACAGCGGCCATTGGGAAATGCAAATCAGGACCATCGTGAAAACACCTCGACCAATTGCTCCATGACCCACCCACACATCATGACCTGCACTTTGAAATACCCTGACCAAATGATGATGGGCAGCATTTAGTTGATAGTATGTAGTAAACAAAAACTATGACAGGCTCTGTACAATGCTCACCAAGAGGTATGTGGCACGGTCAACAGAACTGTCCAGAGTACTGCATGATAAGAGAAGTCAAGGAGATCAAACTGACGCAGAGGTACATGCAAGAAAGAAAGCATGAATCCCAAAACTTCATACAAAAGAACATTTCTGATGTTTAATCAACTGCGCTACTTCATGCTCACAGATTTCAAAGTTTCTATTTACTGAAAGTAGCCACCATCTTCGATAGAGAGTTCATTAGTTTTCTTCTATCATCACAATGTCATATTGCTTATTGGAAGTTTAATTGTTTCCACTTCTTTCCTCACCAATAATACGTCCCTCACTAGAGACCAAATATAAAACCACACTTTTTAAATTAGGAGATTTCACTGGTCTCATTGTTCAATGTGCTGCCAAGATGGACCGATGCTGTGAACCAATATGTCCAAGTCAGATGTGAAGGGCAGACCCGGAGTTGGCTGCGACAGAAGTGAAGGTGATACAACTACTTTCAAAAGAATAACCTTCTTTAGAATAGACAACGGTCCCAACAATGCCTACTACTAAAGGGCAGGAGAGATCAAATTGAAGGGGGACTGAGAAAATAAACCAATCCATAGTACAGAACTATCTGTAGTTATGCAAATTTCTAAAATTAATTTTATCAGCATCAGGAATCGAATGCACGGTGCAAGAGTCCTTCCTGCTAATTTCCTTTGTTCCCATTTCTTATTTGGGATTTTATTATTTTGGCCCGTAATTATAATCGGAATGTGAATTTAAGCAGACTCAAGGTTGAAGCAGCCCACTTGTCCAGGTTTTGATTGGACGAGGATCACTGCGGGTTGTGTGTGGGAGGGGGGGGGGAATATTGAAACACCTTTCTGACAAGCTCCCATTATCTCTTCTTTTAAACTCTGTCCTGCCATGTAGTCAC
This sequence comes from Scyliorhinus canicula, assembly GCF_902713615.1. NCBI lineage: Eukaryota > Metazoa > Chordata > Chondrichthyes > Carcharhiniformes > Scyliorhinidae > Scyliorhinus > Scyliorhinus canicula. The sequence goes on along the minus strand of NC_052165.1, from coordinate 3,694,165 downwards.
GATTAGGGAGCCTGTACACCACTCCCACAAGTGACTCTTTGGCTTATCATTTTTCACCCCAATCCACTTCGACATCCATTTTTCCAGAACTTGGGTCATCCTCTCTAATGTGTCATCATTAATTGACAGAGCCACCCCTCCACCTTTTCCTAACTTCCTGTCCTTAACTTAATGTCACATACCCCTCGATATTCAGGTCCCAATCTCGGTCATCCTGTAGTCATGTCTCTGTAATGGCTGTCAGATCATACTCATTTCTTTCTGTTTGCATCATCAGTTCATCAGTTTTGTTTTGCTACCAAGTAGCTATCTTTTGCTTATGACCTTTGTGGTTCTTGTGGTATTTAGTACTTGACCAAATTTCTCACCATGCAATCTGGTTTTGGCTACAATTTGTACCACAGTCAGTTTATCATATCCCATATCAGTACCTATCTCTCTTGCCTTTTGTCTACCACATCCTCCCAAATTTGATCCCTTCCCCCCAGTATTTAGTTTAAAACTCTCTCGACGTGCCGAGTTATGTGGCTCGGCAGAACACCAGCCCACCACAGTTCAGATGTAAAGCGCCACACGGTACAGATCCCGCTTTCCGCAGGACTGGGACCAGTGCCCCATGAACCATAACCCACATCAGTCTTTGAGCCACACTTTAATTTCTCTAGTCTGATTTGTCCTATGCCAGTTTGCACATGCCTCAGGTAATAAGGCAGAGATCACCACCTTCCGCTTCTTAATTCGGTGCTGAGCCCCTCATACCGACTATGCAGAACCTCCTTTCTCATCCTGCCTCGGTCATTGCTACCCGCATGGACCACGACCACTGGATCCCCCCCTCCCACTGCAGGTTCCTCTCCAGCCCTGAGAAAATGTCTCGAACCTGACACCGGGCAGGAGCTATCGCTGTCTGAGCTCTCACTGAGCTGCAGAGAACAGTGTCAATCACCCTCACTATATGTAGTTAGCACTGCTCCCTCAGAGCGCCAGGGACCCGGGTTCAATTCCAGCCTTGGGTGAATGTCTAAATGGAGTTTGTACTTTCTCCCCGTGTCTGTGTGCGTTTCCTCCAGGTGCTCCGGTTTCCTCCCACAGTTCAAGGAGTGCAGGTTAGGTGGATTGGCCATGGTAAACTGCCCCTTAGTGTCCAAAGATGCGCAGGTTAATTGGGGTTACGTGGATAGGGTGGGCAAGTGGACCTAGGATTGGTGCAGGCTTGATGGGCTGAAAGATCATCTTCTGCACTGTAGGGAGTCTATGGACTCTGAGCCAAAGCTCCTCAAACCATAGACACTTCCTGCAGACGAGGGGGTTTTCCCTGGAGCACAATACGTTATCCAGGAGCTCCCACATGCTGCAGCCCCAACACATCACCTGTCCTGCCATCCTTAATGTGCTTTAATTAACTACCTAATTATTTTATTCAATTGATTATTTTCTTTTTGTATTATTAATCTTGCCACAAGTTCCTGTACTATTTTAAACCTTAGGAACAGAATAGATCTTAATCACTCAACAAACTAGCTTTAGAGTCAGAGAACTTTATTGAAATCCCCCCCCCCCCCCCCCCCCGGATTTATCCTCAAATCCGTTCTGAATCCTCCCCTGTAGTAGAGCAAGGATCCAACCCTACCAGGTGAAAAAGCAAAGGGGTACCTTCCTCTCCTCACTGCTCCATCAAGGTCACACTCAAATCCTCCAAGCACAGCCATTGATTTGCGTAAACTCTAAGTGATAACATGATGTTTGGGGCATTGACTCCCAACTAGAAAACTGCACATTTCAGATCTCATCCATCTCTGACCCATTTGCCTCAGATAGGAAGCTCAACATTCATAAATCAAACTGCACAATTAAGCATCCCTATATTCCATCTTTCAAATGCCAACATCTGACATTCTGGGGAGTGGGTCAAGGGCCAAAATGCAATCACGATCCTCAAAAATAATTACTCCACTTGGAAAATCAGTGAGAGGAACTGAACCTCAGTGAATGTCTGTCACAATTCTAGATATTTAACCAAAAAACCTCTAACAGTTACACCCAAAACAATTTGAAGGTGGAAAAGATCACTGCCCGAGATTCTGCCCCTCCAGTCCCAGAACACTAACTGATGTCAAGGAATACAGTACTTCAAAACGTCCTCCAGGACTGAACCCAAATAATCATTGTTCAAGTGCAATCCCAACAGGTAACAGAATGGATGAGACTATGTCCACTATGATCCAAATATTGCTCCCTCCCCATGTCCACTATAATCCAGATATTGCTCCCCATGTCCTCTTTAATCCAGATATTGCTCCCTCCCCATGTCCAGCATAATCCAGATATTGCTCCCTCCCCATGTCCTCTTTAATCCAGATATTGCTCCCTCCCCCTGTCCACTATAATCCAGATATTGCTCCCTCCCCCTGTCCACTATAATCCGGATATAGCTCCCTCCCAATGTCCTCTTTAATCCAGATATTGCTCCCTCCCAATGTCCTCTTTAATCCAGATATTGCTCCCTCCCCCTGTCCACTATAATCCAGATATAGCTCCCTCCCAATGTCCTCTTTAATCCAGATATTGCTCCCTCCCAATGTCCTCTTTAATCCAGATATTGCTCTCTCCCCATGTCCACTATAATCCAGATATTGCTCCCTCCCCATGTCCACTATAATCCAGATATTGCTCCCTCCCCATGTCCTCTTTAATCCAGATATTGCTCCCTCCCAATGTCCTCTTTAATCCAGATATTGCTCCCTCCCCCTGTCCACTATAATCTAGATATTGCTCTCTCCCCATGTCCACTATAATCTAGATATTGCTCCCTCCCCATGTCCTCTTTAATCCAGATATTGCTCCCTCCCCCTGTCCACTATAATCTAGATATTGCTCCCTCCCCATGTCCACTATAATACAGATATTGCTCCCTCCCCATGTCCACTATAATCCAGATATAGCTCCCTCCCCCTGTCCACTATAATCCAGATATAGCTCCCTCCCCATGTCCACTATAATCCAGATATTGCTCCCTCGCCATGTCCTCTATAATCCAGATATTGCTCCCTCCCCATGTCCACTATAATCCAGATATAGCTCCCTCCCCCTGTCCACTATAATCCAGATATTGCTCCCTCCCCCTGTCCACTATAATCTAGATATTGCTCCCTCCCCCTGTCCACTATAATCCAGATATTGCTCCCTCCCCTGTCCACTATAATCCAGATATTGCTCCCTCCCCATGTCCACTATAATCCAGATATTGCTCCCTCCTCATGATCAAGCGGTTTGGTATGCAAACCAACAATGACGTACAACAGTATTGATGCTAATTTAAGTTCTAAGTATCTTCCCCACACTCTGGGTACTTAGAGCAAAGTAATTCAGCAATATTTGTGGATTATCTGACCTACCCCATAGCGAATGCCTACCTGAAACAATGGTAATAAACTGGTGTTAAGTGTAATGCGTGTCATGCCTATTACGTTTTGTATTTGAGTTGGGGAAAACCCACTCAATGTACTGGCCAACACCATCCTCGGCAGCCAACCGGATGAGAAATTGACCCGACTATAGATGTGAGGAACGCTGATGATCTGTCCCGCACATTAAAATCAACCTCTCTCATTGCTACATTGTAACTACTCAAACTCTGTCCAGGGTCATCGAACACTGTAGGAGTTTGACAGGACTGCAGGGTAAACGGGCATCCGATTCAGAACCAAGATATACAGAAAGCCCCGTGTTCAGTGTTAAATGCAAAGTTTCCACTGAAATATCTGATCACGGTTGCTGTGCAACATTAGTTTAAGATTCTTGAACAAAGTAAGAATGGAGTGGGAGCTGAACGTGAAGAGTCAGCCATGGTTCCCATTCCCCATAGTTAGCGACTAATTGGCCACCGCAAAGAGCAAGTGTGTGGACATCGGGAGAGACGTCTGCTGTGGTTCCTTGCAATAATACATTTATATAATGCCACAGGAGCATTATAAAACAAATATAACAGAGCCACATCAGGAGATATTAGGTGATCAAACACTTGGTCAGAGAGGCAGACTTTAATGAGTGTCTTAGGAGGGGAAAGCAAGGGAAAGAGGCAGAGGGTTTCGGGCTTACACAGGAAGCAAGGCCATTTGAGGGCAGCACGGTAGCATTGTGGATAGCACAATTGCTTCACAGCTCCAGGGTCCCAGGTTCGATTCCGGCTTGGGTCACCGTCTGTGCGGAGTCTGCACATCCTCCCCGTGTGTGCGTGGGTTTCCTCCGGGTGCTCCGGTTTCCTCCCACAGTCCAAAGATGTGCAGGTTAGGTGGATTGGCCATGATAAATTGCCCTTAGTGTCCAAAATTGCCCTAAATGTTGGGTGGGGTTAATGGGTTATGGGGATAGGGTGGAGGTGTTGACCTTGGGTAGGGTGCTCTTTCCAAGAGCCGGTGCAGACTCAATGGGCCGAATGGCCTCCTTCTCAACTGTAAATTCTATGGTTTGAGCAACATAACGAGAGGGCTAGCATGCATTGCTTTTTAAAAATCTTTATCCAATTAAGGGACAATTTAGCATGGCCAATTCACCTACCCTGCACTTCATTTTGGGCTGTGGGGGGTGAGAGCCACGCAGACACAGGGAGAATGTGCAAACTCCACATGGACAGGGCCAGGATCGAACCCGGGTCCTCAGCGCCTTGAGGCAGCAGCGCGAACCACTGGTCCACCCTGCATACATATGGTTAGCATGTCTTCAAGATTATCCATCTATTCAATTGGGGCTGTGCACTGGTCAACAGGTAGCTGACCCTGTGAAGAATCCATACAACTGAGCACACTGATCGTTCATGGAGGGGGGAAAAAACTTGATGTGCTCACTACACTGTTGAGCCATCTTGCAGCACGGCAGTGTACCAGTTACCGTTCAGGGTTTGGACACTCTCATCTAAATCAGAATGTTGTAAGTTTAAGTCCAATTTCAGGAACTCGGGCACAAATTCTAGGCTGACACGTCAGTGCAGTGCTGAGGGAGTGCTGCACTGTCAGAGTGCTGTCTTTCTAGTGAGACATTAAACTGAGGCAATATTTACCTCTCAAGTGGGTCTAAAAGATGCCATGGTACTATCCTGAAGAGAAGATGGGGGAGTTCTTGCCAGCGCCCTGGCCAATATTTATCCTTCAATCAACACCTCAAAACCGATGTCTGATCATTATCACATTGCTGCTGTGCAGAAACTGACTGCCCGTTTCCTCTGTTACAAAGGCTACAATTTAAAGAAGTACTGTGAAGTACTTTGGGATGTCCTGATATGGTGAAAGGTACTATGGCCTGTATGTCTTTCTTCACTAGCACTGGTAGAATTTCAGGCCAGTAAGAGTCAGTGTGTTTGGAAAGAGAGTGAAGAAAGTTACTAAATATTCGGGTGTATGGGTAACAAGGTATCAATGCTTCAAATCATCGAATCTCTACAGCGCAGGAGGCCATTCAGCCCATCGAGTCTTCACCAACCCTCTGAATGAGCACCCTACCTAGGCCTGCTCCCCTTAGCCATCCCTATAACCCAACCAACCTGCACATCTTTTGGACACGAACGGGCACTTTATGCCAATCCATCTAACCTGCATCTGGTGGGAGGAAACCGGAGCACCCGGGGGAAACCCACGCAGACACGGGGAGAATGTGCAGACTCCACACAAACAGTGACCCGAGGACGGAATTGAACCCGGGTCCCTGGCGCCGTGAGGCAGCAGCGCTAACCACTGTGCCACCTCACTACAATGCCACTAGGACTTTGTTTAATTCTTGTGCCAACAAGCAGAATGAATTTGAATGTGTGGGCATGTCTATCTTTTGTTTTAGAAATTTAGATCATTGGATGTATCAAATGAAAAATGTATCGAAAAATAATCTGAAATTCTACAAAGGAGCGGTTATCAAAGTTTGTTCTGAACTGAGGAAGAGCAAAGAAATCTGCAGAAGGCAGGAGATCGCAGAAGGACATAAACGGGCCAGAAGAATGGGCAGATGCAGGCTAATAGCCAAAGGGAGGCTGTACAATATTCCATCAACAATAAAGAGTGAGAATATATTTAAAATGGTAGATTTTGCTTTTCAACAGATGTGATGTTACACGTGATGTTTATGTGATTTGCAGAAATACTTATCCAGCAGACAAATAAAAAAAACTCCAATTCAAAGACAAATGAGAATTTTACGGTTTATACAGACAGATGGCAAATTAAAACAGTGATTCTGTGCAAAAAGAAGAATTATTGAGCGTACTAATCTGAACAGCGGACTGACCCGAGGCGGAGGATTCATTTGCAGTAAAAGGGAAGCAGCCGAGCAGTTTCAATGCTGCAGTAGCAAAGTGGCAAGACAAAATTGAGTTTTTAATTCATTGGATAATTTGTGGCTAACCATAAACTCAACAGGTTCATTGATGTCCATCGGGCAAGGAATCTGCTACAGCTACCTGTCCTGCATTTGTCTCTAGCTCTACACAACACAGCTGCTGCAGGTACCCAGGGTTGAGCAATGAATTCGATCTCACCACCATAGTCCACATCCCAAGGATAGGAAAAAAATGCAGCCAGGTGCGAATGAATGATTCTTCTTCCATCAGCTATCGTACAAATAACTAGACAAGTGGAAGAAAATTGATGGTATTTTGTTGCACAGAAATGTGGATATACAATTTTCATCCTGGATCAAGGTTTTGAAGGCAGCAGGATAAACCACAAGCTGTTTATTGTCCGCACTGGATACTGAAGTGTTCGGCATCAGAGTCCGTCCAACAAAGGCCAACACCTGACATTAAATACAACAAAGGGAACGCACTGCACAGAAGTCACCCTCCTCAAACAAGCGGGATGGGGGAGAAAAGGGAAATGTAAACCTGTATTTTCTGCTTCTAACCCGAAAACCTTTTACGGTAGAACAGAGAAGAGAAACTGAGCAGTTTAAAATTAACATTGGCCAAATAAAAAGCATATGTCTCTGGGATCAACAATAATGGAAGCGTACCCAATTCCAGAGATCAGTGAGCACATTCAGACGTGCTTGCCTTAAGTGTGCGCATGCGTGTGCTCACAAGCGCGGTGCTAACTGTTTCAACAGCTGTGCAAATAAGATGCTTTTCTATTTGTTTCTTCAGTTATGTTGGAGTGTGAACAGAGTGCCTCAACAGTTCAGAAGCTCAATGTATCCACGCCCAACCAAACTGACCCACATCAGGAACAACTGGCATTGATCCAGTCGCTCTCGAATAGACCAAACTACACGGTGTTATATGGGAGGTACAGGGAGATAGATAAACGGGTGGCTATCAAGCAGAGGTCAGAGAGAAATGACCAAAACCTTGGTCGGAATAAAATGAATTAGAGAAAGTTTTTAAAAGTAGAAACAGAAATGGAGAGGTTCAGTGTGGAATTAATGAGAACAGGACCATGGAACTGTTGGATTTATGACCAATGGTAGTGTGTGAAAGGCCAGGACAGGTTGGGGAGTTCACAGATAGGGAAGAGTCGCTTGCGAAGAGAGTTGAAGACAAAGGGTTGGTCCGGGGGTGGAGCACAGAGTCTCACTGTAAGCGGATGACTTACTGTTGTATGTCTCAGACCCAATGGAGGGGATGGGGGAAATTATGGGAATCTTAGGGGGGTTTGGCCGGTTTTCGGGGTACAAGCTTAATATAGGGAAGAGAGAGTTGCTTGTGGTTCAGGCGAGAGGTCCGGAGAGCCGACTGGGGGAACTGCCGTTTAGAGTGGTAGGGGACAGTTTTAGGTACTTGAGTATTCAGGTGGCGAGGGATTGGGACAGGCCACACAAATTGAACATGTCCCGGTTTGTGGACCAGATGAAGGAGGATGTCCGGAGATGGGATGCGCTCCCGTTGTCTCTGGCGGGTAGGGTGCAGTCGGTAAAAATGATGGTCATCCCGAGGTTCCTATTCGATTTCCAGTGCCTCCCCATCTTCATCCCACAGTCCTTTTTTAAGCGGATCAATAAGATTATCGTGGGCTTTGTGTGGGGGGCCAAGCCCCCGTGGGTGAAGAGAGCAATGCTCGAGCAGAGGAGGGCTGGTGCTGCCAAATTTCAGTAATTACTACTGGGTGGCTAATATAGCCATGGTTAGGAGGTGGCTGGTGGGGGGGGGGGGGGGGGGGGGGGGGGAGAACCGGCATGGGTGCGCATGGAGGCGGCTTCGTGTAAGGGCACAAGTTTGGGGGCATTGGTGATGGCGCGCCTGCCATTCCCGCCGGCGCGGTACTCCACCTGTCCAGTGGTGATGGCGCGCCTGCCATTCCCGCCGGCGCGGTACTCCACCTGTCCAGTGGTGGTGGCGGCCCTGAGAGTCTGGGGCAGTGGAGGAGACATGTGGGAGCAGAGGGGGCATCGGTCTGGTCCCCAATCTGCGACAACCATCGATTTGCCCCGGGGCGGATGAACAGGGGGGTTCCGAATTTGGCGGAGAGCGGGGATTGAGAGGATGGGGGACTTGTTCTTGGGAGGTAGCTTCCCGAGTATGAGGGCGCTGGAGGAGAAGTTTGCATTGGCTGGGGGGGAATGAGTTCCGATATTTACAGGTACGGGACTTTTTGCGGAAGCAGGTACCAACCTTCCCACTCCTGCCGCTAAGGGAGATTCAGGATAGGGTGGTCTCTACAGGATGGACATTGTTGATTTTGTTGCTGTTGAAATGCCAAAGAAATACCTCAATAAAATGTTTATTAAAAAAAAGAGGTTTGAAGACACGGGTAAGGGTTTTAATTTATTGTTTGTAAAGACGTACATCCATCGAGAGTACGCCAGAGAGGACAGAAGGTTGCAACTAGACCTTAGGATGGCTGTGAGTCAGTTCGAGATCTCCGGCTCAATCCCGGTTTTGTGCTGAATAGTTGACCTCAAGCTGGCAAAACAGGACATTACTGTCATAAAGGACACTAAAGCCAAACATAAGAATTGGAGAGAAATAGGTACATTTTAAATTTGAAACATTAATAAAGTTCTGTCATTAATCAGATAGTTGGTGGTTGAATCAGAGTATCGGTGGTTCCCCCACCAATCGAATTAAGGAAGCTATATCCCTTTAGTTATACAAAGGCATGGCAACAAATAACAGCATCTGATTTATTCAGTGTAGCTGGTATAATGGGATCTACAAGTTTGATGCTTTAAACAATCTAATTGTTAACTCCTGTGGCAGCAATGCCATCACTAGACTGTAATAACTGGTAAACAAAGTTTTAATATTATGTTCATTTGAATTTTCAAAACAACATTGCACAATATAATTACATATTCTTTCTTCCCAAACTCAAATTATTCCTCAGGAGAGCATTTTGGGTGATATAACTGGATGAAATGCAGGTGGTTACAGGTGGTGGGTGGGCAGATTGAGTGTTAAACAGATACTATTTTGGCACATTAACGTGTATTGACTTAAATGTAATTAGGCCAATGGCAAACAGAGGGAATATTTAGGATCATGCGTTATTACACAGAAGTGTGATGTTTCCTAGCAGTAAAGACAAGTTTGATACTCTTGATGCATATACATTTTTAAAAATAGTAAATTGATTATTTGGGTTATCTGCATTTTTTGGAATCTTTGTTTTGCGGAAGTGTCACTAAAATTTGAGAGCTTCTAACCAGGAAATTAGGAGTAGAACATTCTTCTTACATAGTCTCAGTCTCATTAGTGTTTATAATTTCATCAACAAAGCACATATCCAAAACAGGGCTTCCAAATGAACTATCCTTACCAATGCTGCTGCTGGAGAGCTGGGGTAGAGTGTTTAGGACAGAGGGGAGGAGAAATTTCTTCACCCAGAGAGAGGTCAGCCTGTGGAATTCATTACCACAGGAAGTAGCGGAGGCCAAAAAACATTGTGGCCTGGATCCTCCGCTTCACCAGCACCGCACCGGCGAGGGATGGCCACAACGGGAAACCTCATTGGCTAGCTGCCGGAAAGGAGGATCCCGCTGCCGGTGGGGGCACGCCGTACCGGAAAACGGGGCTGTTGGGACGGAGAATCCCACCCTGTATATTTTCAAGAAGCAGTTAGGGATAGCAATTAGGGTGAAGGGGATCAAAGGATATGCGGGGAAAAGCGTAATTAGTCTATTGAGTTGGATGATCAGCCTTGATCATAATGAATGGCAGAGTAGGCTTGAAGGGCCGAATGGCTTCCCCCTGCTCCTACTTTCTAAGTTCCTATTTCAGATCCAACAGCTACTTTACATCAGCACGTGCCGCAAACAATGGGAGCAGTATTGACAGAAATACTGAATTCTCACTACAAAAGTTGAGATGAGGAGCTGCCAGCAACAAATCCAGATGTTTCAGATTGCCGAAGGATGCTTGCTGCATATTTCAGAACAAGGAGGATCCATCCTACAAAAATGGATCTAGCAGCTCAAAATGAGAGAAGATAAGCCATCAAAACCTAAAATGACATCTTAAAAAATGCCTTATGTGCACACTTATACACTATTTATATTCTCCATTTCCTCTAGATTTGGACAGCAGAATGCTTAAACGAGCAAAGAGTAGGAGCATAATTACACAACTCCCATGGATTTTTTAATAAGATTGAAATTAATTAAGCAAGTCGCAAAATGGAGATTGATATATATCTTACGGGCAGATTTTTAAAATAAATAACATGAATTTATTTTTATTTTGGATAAGTCCACCCAGTAACGATGTTGCTGCTAATTCTTCTCCATCCACGTGCAAAATGATTTTTGTTATGTGGCCCAATATCCCAGTAATACTCAGGTATGCAGCACCAGCAGAAAACAAATAAACGTAGCCCTGCTGCCTCACGGTGCCGAGGATCCGGGTTCGATCCCGGCTCTGGGTCACTGTCCGTGTGGAGTTTGCACATTCTCCGTGTGTCTGCGTGGCTCTCCCCCCACAACCCAAAGATGTGCGGGGTAGGTGGATTGGCCACGGCTAAATTGCCCCATTATTGGAAAAAATGAATTGGGTTCTTAAATTTCTTTTTTTTAAAAAGAAAACAAAAAAAAGATATAATTTTTTTTAAGTTGCCAACGGTATGGAAGAAGAATATCACACACGCAAGAGAAAATGCTGGAAAATCTCAGCAGGTCTGGCAGCATCTGTAGGGAGAGAAAAGAGCTAACGTTTCGAGTCCGATGACTCTTTGTCAAAGCTTTCGCCCAGCGAGACTGGCAACACTATTCAACGTTAATTGGTCTACTCAACGTGGTCCCAGAGGCTTCGCCCCACAATTAAATGCTCGTCATCTAATTTACCGGCACCGCACTCGCCATGCCTCATGGGCATCTAACTACCCTCCCCGTCCATATGGCCCCCAACCCTCCCTTCACACACACTCCCACCACTGAACTACGCGTGTGACGAATGAAGCCCCCTCTGTATCTCCTCAACTCTCCCATAATCGTCAGGAGAGGGCCCAGACTGGTGGTGGGGTGCCAGACTACTTAGAGGAGTGTGCCCTGGAGGTGACTGGTGTGGCCGAGGGCAGTGCGGTCACCCACACGGAGGCTGGCAGAGGTGAGGAACCACCGGGCTCCACCCAGAGGATCTGTCAAACGGGAGTTGGTATTGCCTCACTGACTGACCCATCCCTCCCACTGGCCACATTTCCATTCCCCCGCAGGTCCTTCAGCCAATGATGATGGCCTATCCGGGGTGGCTCCCTCCCCAGACTTCCATGAGACCATCTTGGCGGAGAGCTCCAAGGAACACGATCGATATGTCACAGCTGTCATCCCCACCCTCCACCAGCGCAGAGACACGCACCTCGGAGGGGGATGTTCGTGGTCAGGCTTCTGGGGCACAATCTGTTGAGCACCGCACAGCTGCTGATGTACATCAGGTGGAGGCAGGAAGCCCCCCCCCCCCCAGGCGAGACCGCAGTGGGAGATCTGCTGGATCCCAGGACCCAGCTGGGTCCCAGTCAGATGCTGAGCCTGTGGAAGTGGGTTACCTGGAGCTGATGGACATTAGGGTGCCACCTTAACATTCAGAGGGAGATGTCAGTGACACTTCAGCAGGTCCACAGCCACTTGGAGGTGCCCCAGAGGCTACGGGCACAGATGTCGCCGACAATGTGTGGCACCGAGGCCAACACTGCGAGGGTGGCGACCGCAGTGGAGAGCCTGGTGCACGACGCAGGCACCATTGATGAGGGTTTCCAAGGCGTTGTGCAGTCAGTAACGGCCATGGCTTAGGGTCTCGGCAGAATATCCAACTCGCTGGGGGATGTGACCCAGTACCAGGCTGACCGTGTTCTGCTCTCAGATGGGAATGGCCAAGGCACTGCAGAGCTTGTCCCAGTCGCAGGTGGTCATTGCGGAGGCGTTACAGAGAATGGCCCAGTCACTGAGGAGCATCACCGGGGGCGTCGACATGACGGTGCGGACCATGGGGAGGCGCCAGACTCAAGGTGAACCCCAGTGCCCTATGCCCACCGCCCGGACCTATCCATGGAGTGGGGATGGTGGCCACAAGCGCCCCAGAGTTTAACCCCTCTGATGAGGCAGCATCTCGCAGCCAGCACACCGATGTGACAGCAGGAGCACCGGAGCCCACTGGCCCCGGAGGACCCACCAGGGGCAGCGAAGGCCACGGGACATGTAAACAGCTGGCTGCCTTCACAGGACATGACTGGACATAGTGGTAGAGTTGGAAGGTTAAGTTCAGGATCACTGCCGACACAGTCCCAGATGATGTTACACATACCCTAGGAGGGTGGGAGATGGGGGTGGGTGAGGTATCGATGATGGAACAGGTCACGTCCTGTGAATCGGGCGAGTATGACAGGCCCCCCTGGCCCTCTGGGCTTGCCGGAATCTCGCCACTGTCCTGCAGCCTCTGGCTGGCCCTCCGGTTCCACCCTGGGCTTGTCCTCCAGCTCCTGCTGGTCCAGCTCTGCCTGATCCTCCTCAGGAGGTGGCCACATGTTTCTCATCACCAATCTCTAGCTCGTCATCCCGCTGCTGTGTGAGGTTGTGGGCAGGTCACCACAAAGCAGGCGACCCTCCGGGCGGGGAAATGTACTGCAGGGCACCACCGGAGCATCTCGAGGAGCCCGATGCACTGCTCGATCACGGCCCGTGTGGCCGCATGGGCCTCATTGCACTGGAGTAATTAGGCAGGTCCTTAGCGGGTACCCCTGATCCCCCAAGAACCAGCCGCCCATCCTGGAGTGGTTCACGAAGAGGCTGGGGATGACCGACTGCCCCAGGATGCAGCGCCGTGGACGCTCCCCCGGGAAAGCGTGCACACACATCCATGATCTTCATGTGGTGGTCACACATCAGCTGGATATTCAGGGAATGGAACCCCCAGATGGTCCGATGAGCACAGGGCAACATATGTGACATCTATTACCCGCTGGATGCATGGCATTCTAGTGATGGCGGAGAATCCCACTGACTGGGCATCCTGTTGGGATTGGTCCATGCCAAAGTTGATGTAGTTCTCCACCCGGGCAAACAGGATATCAGTGACCTGTCAGATACACCTGCGGGCTGTGACCAAGGTGCCACAAAGGGCCCCGTTCAAACTCTGGAAGGATCCCGGAGGCATAAAAGTTCAGGGCTGCAGCAACAGTGACTGCCACCGAAAGCGGATGTGCTCCTCCTCCTCCACGTGGTTCCACATCCGTGAGGACGTCGCACCATCTCCTTGTTGAGGCGAGTCTCCTGCGGTACACGCTGTCAGTCAGCTGTTCGAACGGCCAGCGATGCCTGTACACGCTGTGCCGTCGCGGGTCTCCCTCTCTGGGCCCCTCCCCAGCCTGATGGGCGGCCGAGTCCTCGGTGTGGGCCAGGGTCTGGGCCGCTGCCTCAAGCCATCTGCAGACACTGCTGCTGCTGTCACTGGCATCTGGGCACCTGGCCTAGCAGCAGCAGCAGCTCTAGGGTAAGTTATGCTGGGTCCAAAATCCCTTCCATAGCGTTTTATATTTGTACGGCATTGGGAGAGGGTGATAAACTGACAAACAGCAGTGGCTCCCACCCAGACACCCTCCACTGATCCTCCCCCCCCCACCCCGAACGCTCTGCCCAGGCACACCCGGCCGAAGAGGTGGGGCAGACGGGCAGGGACAGGGGTTGCTCCAGGAACAGTTACACAATCCAGGGGTTAGCATGGGGGTGCCGCGCGCGGTTGTGCCCCTCTCTCCGCCCAGCAACTTATCCCACCCGTCTGGATGGTGCCCCCCCCCCCCTCCCCCTTATCGTCGAGCACTGGGGCAGCAAGCCCAGTACCCCCCGGGCTCTTTGCTTGTGAGCACAGATTGCTACTCCCCCTCCTCGGCTCCCCGCAGAAGCCTACCAGGTTCAAGTTTTTCCAAAAGTAGTACTAATCGGCAGCAATGTGACCACTTGCTGGGGAGGCCGCTGAATGATGGGAGGCTTTTGGATATGGGGCAACTCTCGTTAATTGTATGGAAATAAGGCTTGCCACACTAGTTTCTTGCCACACTACGGTGAGATCCCAATTTCGCCTACGGGGGCGGGCTGGCTGCATCGCAAACTGTTTTACATCTGCCGTGGTTCTCGTTTTTCAGCCTCACCCGCTATTCACCAGCCTCCTTGCGCCTGAGGGAGTGCATAACAAGGCCGGAGAATCATTAATGTCCTTCACATCAACACTAAATTGCTCTGCAAAAAACAATTTCCCAACTCCAGCAACTTCTGAAAGTTCATTCTGACAAATAAGAGGTTAAAAACGCACAGTCCCACCTCCAAAGTAGGTTTAACTTGAGCGACAAAATGTAATTGGAGACTCAGACTGGGATTTAATAATGCTACATTGTTCTCCTCCATTTATTTGGCATCAGTAAACACTCAGCACTGGCAACTAGCTTGTAATTTCATACAATCTGGATACAAAATGTCTCAAGACCCTTCTACCTACACACACACTGCTCGCATGGCACAGCGCTACAACGTGTTTGGTATACAATAAAATGCATTTCTCTCCACACCAAATAACTGATTCTTGCCAAGAAAGGAAATGTGCAGACATGGGGAGCGGGGGAGGTACTTCAGCAAATCTCTTAACCAGTTGAATTATTTCAAAACTGGATTGTCCCAACCCCTCAAATTATATGTCGTTTCATACTGCATTGTCAAAAATCAGAGTTTAGTTTCCTGCAACTGTACAAGACCATTGCTTGCAAAAGTTGGAGAAACTTGCCACAAATAAAGTTGAACAATAGAGTTTATATCAGGCAGAAACCTGGTCTTCCAAACCAAGAAACCATCAAAGAGTAAAATCAATCTTGTATGCATTTTGGGACAGAGTAAGAATCAGTTTTTTTTTAAAGTAGAAATCCAGAAAAGCTAACTGAAGATTCTCTTCCATAAATTGTTTCAAGAAAATTTCAATTCAAATCACTGATCAATAAAATGTCTGCAGAATAAAGTACATTGCACTCACCCTCTTGCTGGATCCAATGCGATTGCCCGAGGCTGATCCAGGTCTTGCCAAAATAATACTTTCCGCAAAGATCCATCTAAATTAGCAACTTCAATCCGATTGGTTTCTGAGTCTGCCCAGTATAACTTTTTCCCCAACCAATCACACGCCAGTCCATCGGGAGATACAAGCCCTGATATCACTATATTCTGAGTGTTACCTGTCTGATTTAGAAAAATCAGCTTGATCGCTTCTTCACTCACGTCAGTCCAGTATACTAGATCCTCGGAAAATATAAAATCCACCGCAGCTGCGTCTTCTAAACCAGCAACAACAACCGTGGCGTTAGTCTTTGCACCAGCAGCATCCACCAACCTCAAGTCTCGCCGATTTGCAAATAACAACAGTGGTGAACCTATGTTCATAAAGAAATAAACGTTATTGACAACTATCAGCAAAACATCAGTCCCTCCCACAAAAGAAAACCCGATCACGAGCACAATAGCCAGGAAACAAAAATTTACTTCTCAACAATTAATCCATCTAATAATAATCTTTT